>NC_047526.1:11914414-12091914 GCF_902827115.2 Pseudochaenichthys georgianus
AGGAGAGGTGAATATTGTCGATTGGAATCCATCGAGGTGGAACATTCATGTTTCTTTTATTTCCTTTCTGGGGAGAAAGATAGGCTTTTTTCTGTTATATTGGGTATTGTGTGCGCGAGAAACAGCAACACTGTTAGACGGAGCACAGCTGTCAGCAAACAGATCTTACTGCTGTGGGATTACCGATAATCCTGGAAGATTTGACAGTAAATCAACACAGGTGACCCGAGCGCCGAGGAGGACTGAAGAGAGGGGGAGAGAGAGAGGAGAGAGGCGAGGCTGCTGGGAATAAGCACGGAAAGAGACGGCAACATGAGAAAGGAAATATGTCGGGAGGCAAATAGAGAGGAAAAGAGGGAGAGATCTGGAGGATTAAACGCTGTAAGGCCAGTCCGTGCCACTGGATTTCAAAATGTGATTGCGTGTGTTTTTGGGCGTGCACGTACAGTACACACACAGTGATGGAGCTGTCAATAGGTTAATGACCACCCTTAATCTCCTGAACATGACACACAAGATAAGACTTAGTTTAGCACAACCTTTGTCAAGCACCTGATCGACTAGGAACGCAGCACACAATAGTAATACATGTTTTTTAGATTCAAAAACGGTATATTTTGGTAACTTTAGGAAACTTGCATCAAAGTATATGTATGTATTAAAGATAAAGAGATGCATAGGAAAAGGAATGTTATTTTTATTACTGATAAACTGCACATTTTTTGTTTTGTTCAGTTATAAATCCATGTTACACTCTCAAGCAGAATCAACATACTTTATTTATCCAGGGGGGAAATTGGGTTTTTAAATGTTGCTCCATTTAAGACAAAGCTTTTAATATTTCATAAGATGTTATAATGAAAAGAATGTGCAAAAAAGATCAAATTAAATACAAATATTTCCACAAACATAAGACATTTTTTAAACAGCAGTTCAAATTGAATTAGTTGAATAAAAACTAAAGTAAAAACTATAAAAAAAAATGTAAGTGATACAATATCTGCAGTGTTTGATGAGTCTAAATAAAAGATATGAATGCTGAATAGCAGTTAGTGTGAAGTGAACACATGGAATCATACATGTTGAAGATAATCACGGTCAGCAGTTGCCTGCTCTGACCGGCGAGGGGAGTCTGTGTGAATGTGGAAGTTATTCAGTCTCAAAGCACTAGTCTGAAATGAAATATGACACAGCCTTCGGGGGGGAATAACATTTACATACCACAGCTGTCTGACCGACTAATTAATGAGTAATTAAACCCAGCAGGAATAAGCGTATGATTAATATCATAAAGCTCTATAGTTTCTCACATTGTGTGCAAAATAAATGAATAGTTTAATATAGAAAATCAGAAATAGATTTGACCGTTGAAGAGGAATTGTTGCTCTATCTTTATCCGTCAGTCTTCTGTCAGCAACCTTCTTTTTCCTAGTTACCTCATTGAGCACATTTGAGTTGGAAATGTTTTTAAGATTAAATATATATATAGCATTATATGACTATTTCAAACATGTAAATGTTACAGCATCAATCTGACACAGTTCTTGAAACGTGATATCCTTTACAAAAGGTATACATGGGTCTAAAAAAGGTGACTTGTTTACTTTGTCTATAAAACGTAAACAAAAAAAGATTGAAATGTAGATTATAATTAACATAAAAGCCCAAAGTGACATCTTCAAATGCTCTGTCATAATCCACACAGAAGGAGACCATTTCAAACAATCCTAAAAAAGGTTATTTAAAATCCTAAAGTTGACTGACAAAAAAAACATATAAATATTGCAAGTCTGTATTTTCTTACAAACAAATCAGGCTCTATTTTTCTATGTTCGACCGTGACAGCTTTTTCATGTGTTATTTATAATAATTAATGAATACAAAATAAAACCTTATATCATCCTATCCCTACACAGGAATAGAATAAAAGCAGAATATGCTTAAAATGTAGAAAACTAGAGTAAAAATCACATAAATAATTAATAGCTTATCAAAATATTTGCCAATGGATTTCTGTAGAATGACCAATTGATCGTATGGACCTATTGCAGTAAAACAAGGACATCATAGGGTGATGCTGGTGCAGTGTTTGAATATCATCTAAGCGTGCTACTACTGTATGACTCATGGCCCGAGGGATGCTCTCGGTTTGTGCTGTCTGTTTGTCTGCATGTGATTATCAGCTAACCTCTGGATATGAGAGAAATCTGAATAGTACATGAAAAGAGAAAGCAAGGTGAAAAAGAGGCTTTAATGTACCTCATTTGGAATTTACAACTTCTTTGTAAACACTGCAGTGTTTTCTTCACTGGAAGAGTCATGGCACCAGAGATATATTATTTAATAACAATACCGGTGAAATTCCACAATTCTCAATAGCAATTTGATACCATGGTCTATCCATACACCCATGTTCCACAGCTTATCTGCAGTTGGGTCGCAGAACGAGCAGTTCCAGAAGAGGTCCCCAAGACTGCCCTTTCCCTGACCACATCAATCAGCTCTGACTGGGCATTCAAAGGGGCTCCCAGACCAGCGTGGAGATATATTCCCTTCACCTGGTCCTCAGTCTGCCCCTCGGTCTCCTCCAGGTTTGACGTGCCTGGAATCCCACCCTGGGGAGGCGGCCAGGTAGCATCCTTACCAGGCGCCCTAACAACCTCTGGCTCCTAGCTACGCGAAAGAGCAGCTGCTCTATCTTGGATGACTGAACTTCTCACCTTATCCCTAAGGGAAGTGCCAGCCACCCTCAAGTGAAAACCAATTTATTTGTTTCATGACCCATCCTTCATGATTATGAAAACACTACCCATCTTCAGCACATCCCAAAGATTCTCAATGGGGCTGAGGTCTGGACTCGGTGGTGGGCGATCCATGTGATGTCTCAAGCTCCCTGAACCACTCTTTCACAATGTGAGCCCACTGAATCCTGGCATTGTCATCTTGGAACATGCCCATGCCATCAGGGAATACCATTGATGGAGAGATATATTCACTATATTCAGGTCGTCAGCTGACCTCCTTCTTTGGGAACGTAACATTGCTGAATGTAGACCTGACCAACTGCAGCAATCCCAGATCATACCACTGCCCCCACAGGCTTGTACGGTGGGCACTAGGCATGATGGGTGCATCACTTCCTCCGCCCCCATCCCTCTGGAACAGGGTAAATCAAGATTCATTGATTTGGTTTTAATAATGCCTTGGACAGTTCTTCACCGGATGTCATGTCAATCCTTAGATGTTTCTTTGCTTGATGCAGGCCAATAATTCGACCCCTGATTAACATCTGTTCCACGACCACAGGATATGTCTTCTGACATGGTTGTTTAAGAAATGAGAAGCTGCATCAGCTAGGGTTAAATAACTTGTTGCCAGCTGAAACATAATAGTCACTGCATGAATTATCCAATGGAAGGCTCTTACAGATTGGCTTACAGTAGTTACATCAAGTTGGTGGCTTGTTCTTTGGACGGGCAGTGTACGAACTGCAATGACCGGTTGTCTTTTTTACACACACATTAGGAAATTGTTGACGGGTAGTCATTTTTACTGAAAGGTGCATGAATGCTCCAAAATGCAAATCCAGAGAACTTGCGTTCACTGGCTGCCAAGAGCTAATAGCTAACTAGCTCTCATGTCAGTTACGAGACCATTGCTAACATTGAAGCATCATCAGCTAAGAAATGTATGGCTCCTGCATGTCAATAGTGACTTTATTATGTTTCAAACACCTTTTATATCGTCCTCAGGATGGCGGAAAGCCGTTAGTCTCCCTTACCCTGACCCTAGTAACCCAAAGGTTTGTAACGTTTTCAGTATATTGGATTCAACTTGGTACCAGAGTATGAATTCTCGTGGCATCCCTATTCTTGCCGACTTTTTTACAAAGTCTCTCTGCAAAGCGTTTCTGGTACGTACTAATCTTCACATCAGCCAGCTCCTGATATGTTTTGGGATTATGATTTTGTCTGATGTGCAGCAGTCCGATCTATAAGCTAATCAAAATGATGCCATAAAAGAGGAACTGACTGCTGCTGCGATTTGTCCCTCATCTTATCCTTTGTTATGGCTGTGCCTTGCTAAGCTTTCCTTTAGCCCATCAACGGCCTTATGGGGCCCATTCATAGTGAAAGCACAGGGGACTGTAACGACTCCATAAAGCCGGGATTCTGTCTCTTGCTCCTGTATGGTGTATTGATCGGGCCCTGGTAAGGGAAGGGCAGGTGGGTGGAAGCGTGACACACACACACACACACACACACACACACACACACACACACACACACACACACACACACACACACACACACACACACACACACACACACACACACACACACACACACACACACACACACACACACACACACACACACACACACACACACACACACACACACACACACACACACACACACACACACACACACACACACACACACTATCTTCTCCCTACTCTACTTCAGATCAGTGCCCATGGTCCCTCTCTCCCTGAGGTTTCTCCCATTTTTCCCCCTTAAACTGAGGGTTTTCTCCGGAAGTTTTTCCTTGTACGATGTGAGGGTCTAAGGACAGAGGGTGTCGTTTTTTTCATACTGATATTCTGAACAATCTGTGCTGTTGTATTTGCTGTAAAGTGTCTCTACTGTAGGCTATTTTATTATATGTACAGCACTTTGGCTCGACCAAAAATCGTTTATAAATGTGCTATATAATTAAAATTTGATTTTATTTTATTTTATTTGCTGTCCTCTCGGCCCCGGCCACAGCTGCTGTCAGCTCATGATCTAGCCCCAGTATTAATGAAGAAGCGAGGTAATTCCATTGACGTGGAGTGAAGATACACACACACAAACAAAAAAGTCAATTGGGTGTGTGTGCAAATCCACAAATGCAACTGCACAGATATACAATACAATGCAGTATTTACTACAGAAAGTGCAGATCGGTGGGCGATTGTGGGTAAATATTGATGAAAACGGAATGAGTGACAGCACTGAGGAAACAAGAGATAGAATATTCAGTAGCAATTACTTGGGATCAATACGAGTCTGACTGCCATGGCACAGGGACTGGGACGTGACAGTGCACCAGTATTAAAGGGTTCGCTCACCCAAATACAAAATATCTTCCTAATTTGGATTGTAGATATGGTTGTTTTTAAGTGGACAGTTTAAGATATACCTGAAATGTAACCTATGACATAATAGATGTGTTGGAATATTCGTTGTGTTTCAACCGTCTCAGCTTGTGCTTTGAGTGCAAACATATCAATCAAGGTTTTGCCCAGCATGCACTTCATGTTTTCATATCATTTGTATATTTTGTTTCATAAATATTGACATGGAAATGTATGGTATGATTTGGATGCAAGTGTGGGCTTGAAGATATTTCACATTTAGTCCATCTAAATATCAGTATATCTTATCACTATTTATTTAAGTAAGTACCATTCCAATAAGCTAAAGATTTAAATAATTTAATTTAAAGTCTTTACTGGCTTATTAAAAAAGTAAAAATCAAAGATTTAAGCAAGTTCCATTTTTGGTAGCAACAGTTTCCGTGGGGGATATTCAAAATGTTGGTTGCTAGTATATTTTGTGATTTGGGTGAAATGTACCTTTATGCGGCAAAAAAGAATGCTGCAAACCTCTCTCAGGCAGTCTGCTTCAGCCGGGCCCCTTGAGACACCATTCACTGCGACACATACCCTGTCACACACAATGAGGCGTTCCATTCAATCTGTCACATGAACTTTCTCCAACCCTTCCTGCGAATGCTGCTGCAGCTCAGCTCCAAACACCAACCTCGAGCTCTATTGCTACAGCACCACCTTCACCGCTATCACAGCTATGTGTCTGATAGGGTTCCAGCTGGGGAGAGAATGCCTCACTTCCTTCTGTTTCATCCTACAAGTTAAGATGAACACATTGCAGGGAATGAGAAATAAGAGCTTCTGCAGAAAATAAATATATCCATACAATATATAAATAGCCATATTTTCTCAAAAAAATACGTTCCAGACTGAAATGGAAAGCTTAACAAGGCATCATTTGCACCAAAGTCTAATATACAATTCACAACTTCAGATCCATGCATTTAAAACTTAAGGGTGACTTTTATTCTGAAATCAATTACTTAATGTTCTCCTTTTCTTAGACCATATGTATTTCTCTGTAAAATACACAACACTCCTTATCCCCTTTAAAACAGAGATAAAGGGGCCCTATTGTGCTTTTTGGCGTTTTCCCTTTCCTGTTGAAGGTTATAGTTTTGGTGCATGTAAATGGTCTGCAAAGGCTGAAATCCCAATATCACTTCATATTAAAAATATGAACCTGAAAATTAGCATACAAGATGTCCTATTTAAGTTCATAAAACGTCATCCCTCCTATGGTTTTTAACAGTACTAAATCCAAATCAGCTCAGTCGGGGCCAGAGTTTACACCAAAAATGTGGATTTGATTGTTATCTTTAAACACGGCAAGTACTGATCTCTCGAATGCTTTTATCTTATCAGACTGAATGTTTGTTATGGGACTTTTGAGGATCAATACTGCATGTATAACACACGACATCTGTTTGCATAATACTGAGCTATGCTGTACAATAGGGTGCCTGTAACATTAAAGGGGCCCCATTAGAATATGTTGGGACTTTCCCTTTCTAGAAGTGTGTTACGTAGGTTTGTGTGCATGTAAATGGTCTGCAAAGGCTAAAATCTAAGCTAAGCTAACCATTTCCTGGTTGTAGCTTCATTCAAGAAAGTTATATTTTCTCATCTAACTCTTGGGAAGAATGCAAAACATTATTATTTCCTACGGTGAAAAACCTTTCCTTTAAAAGGAAAGAAATGTAGCCAACAAAATACCTTTCAATTTTGGCATTTGTTTACATCACAGAAGTGCTGCAAAAATCCATGGGTTTCTGGTAGGTGCAGTAAAATATATCATAAAGTCGCCGTTGTGTGGGAGGGTCTAAGCCTTAAAACAGAATCTGTTCAACTTCCTGGAGAAAAGTTTGTGTTAGATCATTCAATAAGCTGCATAGTATTAAAGAGGGTGCCTGCTATGAGGTCGCCATTCAGTCTGAAGCAAAGAAATTAAAACTTATTTCCTGCAATTACATTTCATCTGTGATAAGTAACAGATACAAAATGTTTTAAAAAAGGGAATAGTTATCATGTGTTGTTAGCTGCACTCTTTCAAAAGAGCATGACTTTCGAAAAAAGAGTTCCAATTTTGTCAACAATAAAAAACATTCCTCTCAAATGCTATCAGTTATCATAGGTGTAATTGTGCTCCCTGGGATACTGACTCCACCATTTAAAATATATTTTCAGCACATTTATTGTTGTAATATTATAACACCGGGTTTAAAGTAACCAAGATTTCCAGATATAAACATGTGCAGGATGAAACTTAGTTGAGACTGTACAAGGGTGAAAGGTGAAATAATTCCATAGAAATCTGAAGATGGAACTCATCCATCACTGTTTGGCCCTCTAAGTGGATATTAAAGAAATAATTAAAAAGGACAGGATGACATTTGCATAAGTATTGGAGGGGAAAACAAGCGTTGCCTGAACATACTGCGGTGACTAACACAAAACTGATGACGACAATGTTCCCCTCAAATGCCAAATGTCGGTCTCTTGCCCTCGCTCCTCTTCCTCTCACTTACTCATCATTCTCTTGATCTCCGTCAATATCGGTATTTTCTGTTTGTGTCTCCCACCTGCTGACATCCACCTCATATGCACTTGTCTTGGCCTTTCATTTCTTCAACACTCCACCTTCTACCCGGACATACTTCTCTGATATTACTCATCAGTTCCTCTCTCCGGCTCCTCCTCCGTCTGCAGACATGCCCCAGCTGCCCCCGCAGTCTGACACAAGTTGCCAGTTGCCGCCACGGGTGCCCTGTGACACCGGAAGGAGGGGCTGGATGGCGTGAGAGAAGGGGGCGGGGAGGAGGGGGGTTGCATAAGGTACTGCAAACATCAGGCTGACCGGAGAGTTAGCCCCAATGGCCATTGAGTCACGTGACGCGCTGCGGCACACATGGCAAAACACGCGCAGAGGACGGGACGTGTGTGTGTGTTGTGTATGGATGACATCCCATAATGCCTACGGCGGCAGATGAGTGCAGTGGAGAGGGCTTGTGATGGCAGCGGCTCTTCTGTTGGTCGGACAGAAGAGAAAAGAAAGCCGCTCGTTGTTGCAACACATGCCTGCATCGGTTTATTCATCAGCTTTAAGTGTGTTTTTCTTTTAAATATAGAGTCCAATATGCACCGACATTCTTTCTTCTGTATCGTTTGAAGCACCCTGGCCAGACGTTACTCAGCGTCAGACAGAAATACTGACGCACTCGGATCTGAGCAATGGGCCAAACACGACTGAATCATTCCCTCATTATCTGGGGGATATTGGATCTAAAGGAAGAGGTGGAGGGGGCAGGAAAGAATAAAGATGGTGTAGGAGAGCAAGAAAGAGCTCGAGACAAAAGGATGATGCATAGGGACTGCTTGTCGATGAAAGAGTTGGGCTTTGTTGTGAATGAATAGAAGGATGAAACAGCCGGTCGTGAGCAGTTTGCTTAGTCCTGGGTAGCAGCTGGCATCATGCCTGCTTAATGGAGCAACGGATGATGAACAGTTGAGGATCGCACAATACTACCACTACCCGATACCACATGGTGAATCACCTGGAAGGTTCTGTCCACCAAACGCTCCCTCTCAAGGGCCAGCTCATGTTGAGTCACGCTTCTTGGGATAATAATGGAAACAAACGGAGGATACCAATGCCTCTGCAATGTGGCCTGTGATGACATATGACTGCAGTGATGTATTAGCCTCCTTAAAGCTGCACTTATAAATATTTTAACATGAGACATTTTTCAAAAGACTACTGTACTGTTGGATGAGGAAAGGGTTGTTACGATCAGACAGAGATTTTTGAACACCCTTTTTTTAAATATGTATGAAACCTCATGCTAGTTGCTTTTGCATTGCTGAGACTCTTCCGTTTTAGCTGGATGGCCCTGAACACCTCCAGTTGTAAAAAAAATAAACCCAACGTCATTGCCGTTTTCCCCCCTAGTCCAATCAGATGAACTGAAATGTGGGCTGTCTATAGAGGCTGTTGTTAGATACCCTGAACTACTTTACTAACTGTAGTTACCATGGTCTCGACAGGAGAATAATGTACAAGGCAAAAGGGCTTGAGATTTTGGCAAACCCTAACCCTTGCTTTCATGAATTCAAAGCATTATCTATTGGTTAGCGTACAGTTAGTGATGGTCTTACATTAATAATAATAATACGTTTTATTTCGAGGCGCCTTTCAGGACACCCAAGGTCGCCTTACAGTGCATTTAAAAGTTAAAACAGCTAAAACAAAAACGGAACACAATTTAATCGAACCGACAAGGCAGTACAGCAGCATAAAGCATAACACAGGCAAGACAAGAGTGTGGAGTGACGGAGTGAGAGGGGGATCTGTGATAGCAGGTTGAATGTGTTTTAGAGTGAGTAGGCCAGTTTAAACAGGTGGGGTTTGAATGTCGTGATGGAGTCAGACTGTTTGATGTGTGGAGGCAGAGAGTTCCAGAGCCTGGGCACGGTGCAGCTAAAAGCCCTGGTTCCCATGGTGCTAAGGCGGGAGGTGGGGACAGTCAGGATTCTGGCTGAGGATGAGCGCAGGGAGCGGGAGGGGGTGTATTCCTGGAGGAGGTTTGAGAGATAGGTGGGGGTGAGGTTGTTGAGGGCTTTGTATGTAAGCAGAAGGTTTTTGTAGTCAATCCGTTGCTGAACAGGGAGCCAGTGAAGTGCGATTTGGTACAGGTAATGATCCGGGCAGCCGAGTTTTGAATGATTTGGAGTCTGTTGAGTAGTTGTGTGGGTAGGCCAGAGAGGATAGCATTACAGTGGTCAATCCGGGATGTGACAAATGCATTAACCAGGATTTCGGTGCTGGATTGTGAAAGGGATGGGCGGAGTCTGGAAATGTTGCAGATATGGAAGAAGGCAGTCCGGGTGATGTTTTTTATGTGGGGTGCAAACGAAAGGGTTCTGTCCAGGATGACGCCAAGGCTTTTGACTTGGCTGGTGAAGGATACAGGGAAGCCGTCGATCATGATGCTTGGGGGTGGGGTGGTTAGTATTTTGGAGAGGGTGTTTTTTGAGCCGATGAGCAGGGCCTCAGTTTTACTACCATTTAGCTTCAGGAAGTTCCTGCTCATCCAGCTCCTGATATCCTGGAGGCAGGTGGTGAGGGAGGTGGCGGGAGGGCGGTGTTGGGTTTGGTTGAGATATAGACTTGCGTGTCGTCAGCATAGCAGTGAAAGTGGATGCCATGGTGACGGAGGATTGTGCATAGTGGGAGGAGGTAAATGATGAATAGGAGTGGACCCAATACTGACCCCTGGGGGACACCCAGTGAAACAGGAGAACACCCTGACCTGTGGTTCCCCAGCTGGACAAACTGTTGTCTGTTGGTAAGGCAGGAGGAGAACCAGGAGAGTGCAACACCAGTGATCCCAATGTCAGCCAAGCGTTCCAGGAGTAGTGGGTGGGAGATTGTGTCGAAGGCAGCGGTGAGGTCGAGGAGGATGAAGATGGTGAGCAGTCCAGAGTCAGCTGCACGGAGGAGGTCGTTGGTGATTTTAACCAGAGCTGTTTCGGTACTGTGCATTGAGCGGAAACCAGATTGGAAGGGTTGATGGAGGTTGTTTGAGTCGAGGTGGGACTGGAGTTGAGCGGCAACCACCCTTTCAAGGGTTTTTGAAATGAAGGGAAGGTTGGAGATGGGCCTGTAGTGGTTAAGGTCAGCATTGGGTTTTTTGAGGGTGGGTGTGATTGCAGCCATTTTGAAGGTGGGGGGTACAGTTCCAGAAATGAGGGAGGAGTTAATTATTTTTGTGATCATGGGGGAAATGGACGGCAGACAGGCTTTGATGAGGGTAGTGGGGAGGGGATCAAGCTGGCAGGTGGTGCATTTGGCTTTGCAGATGAGCTTGGAGATGGTGGCTTCTGATGATGGAGTAAAGTTGGAGAGGGTGCTGGTGGGTGGTTGGACCGTGGTGGCCATCCAGAGTGGGTCCGTTGAGGGGGCGTCTGATGAGGCCAGCTGTAGGTGGATGTTGCTTGCTTTGGAGCTGAAAAATTGCAGAAAGTCAGTGCAGCGTTCAGGGGAGATGTTAGGAGGGAGAGTTCTGGGGGGCTGAAGTAGGTGGCTAACTGTTGAGAAAAGGGCTCTCGTGTTACCGGTGCCAGTGCTGATGAGGTTGGAGTAGTAGGTGGATTTGGTAGTGGAGAGGGCGTTCTTGTAGTGATGTAGGTGATCAGCAAAGATTTGGGTGTGTACTGATAGTCCGGTCTTTTTACACAGCCGTTCAAATCGACGACCAGTTGTTTTGAGACGTTGAAGGTCGGAGGTGAACCAAGGAGCGGTGTGGGCAAAGGAGACTGTGCAGGTTTTGACAGGGGCCAGGGCGTCAAGCGAGGAGGACAGACAGTCATTGTAGTGACTCACCAAGTCAGCAGGGGAAGAGGATGCAAGAGGGATGGGGTAGGAGTTGATCAGGGTGGTGAGATCTGTGGGGTCGATGTGTTTGATATTTCTGAAGGAGATTATCCGTTCTTCTTTAGCTTTTGATCGGGGGGCGTGAACCTCAAAGAGCACAACTTTGTGGTCAGAGATAGGAAACTCGGCATCGGTGATATTACAAGGAGTAATGCCAGTGGAGCAGATCAAGTCCAGTATGTGACCTTTATTATGGGTAGGAAAGTTAACATGTTGTGTGATACTAAGACAGTCGAGGAGTGAGATGAAGTCATTGGCAAAAACACTGGATGGGTCATCAATGTGGATGTTAAAGTCTCCAGTGAGAATAACAGTGGGGGACATTGCACATACAGATGTTAATAATGAGGAAAATTCAGTGAGAAAAACAGCAGAGGGTTTTGGTGGTCTGTAGATGGTGACAATAATGATGGGTTTGGGGCCTGAGAGTTTAACAGCTAGACATTCAAAGGAAGAGTGATGGGGGACAGTGACAGCAGTGACTTTGATGTCCTTACGGTAGAGCAAGGCGAGACCACCCCCTCTCCCGGTGTTGCGGGGTTTACACATATAGGCAAAGCCCGGTGGAACGGCTTCATTTAACTGGGAGAAGTCATTAGGCTGTTGCCAAGTCTTGGTGAGGCATAAAAAGTCAAGCTTTCTGTCCACAATGAGCTCAGAAACCAGCAGGGCCTTACTGGTGAGAGATCTTACATTGAAAATAGCTAATTTCAATTAATCAAATGGCGTATAGGTGGCTGCTTTGGGCAGTGGGGATAACACAGTGTGATTGACAGTGCAGGTGACAGTGCAAGGGGGGCGGGGCTTAGTGGATCAGAAGGAGCGAATGTTTGTGTTATTGTTGTGTTGTGTGTCCAGCGAGTTTCGACCAGATCCACGACGGACATATCTTGGTCATTTGAGGAGAATGTCACGGTGGGCAAGCAGAACTGTGGGGGTCTTGAAGTTTGATCTGAGATGCAGTAGTTCCATTGCAGAGTATTTCAGCGGCAGGGAGGCGCTCGTGGCGGTGTAGAGTAGAGCGATCCATATGAAGAGTTTGACAGTCTGCATGATGTGAAAAGGTGGGGAAATAGTATACTCAGCAGTTTCATGATCCGGTTTATGATCAGGAGGCTACAACTCCCGCTTGGTAGAGGAGGAGCAGCGAATCGGCTGCATCCAGTGGTCACAACTAAATCCAGCTAGCTTGACAGCTGTGGTGGCGGCGGTCCAATTTGGCTGACAGGCTGCTGGAATCCAATGGGTCCGGTAGAATCCACACAGAAATGCAGTCAACAGAAGATACAGGGTTGAACGTTTGAAGATAAGATCCAACACAGAAAACTAAAATGTAAACTCAGATTGAGAAGCGGCGAACAAGCAGCGCCAGCGTCCTCTCCCTCTGCAATTAACTACAATTAGCATAATACCTTTTTTCTGCCACACTCACTGACAGTCAGCTTTCCGTGCCATGTGGCTGCCTGAACAGACAATTTGGCAGTTAGCATCTGACAGTTTCTATGTGCTGGGGACCCTGCTATACATTTTCTAACATAAAACTTGTGGGTACTCAACATGTCTAGGTTCACAGTGCTGGCACTCATTTGGTGGTCGTCCTGGCTGATCTAAGTCGGACAACAACAAAAAAGGCAGTGTACGAAACAAGGAAAGCGTCACTCATGGTATGTTTTGCATTCTGCTAACATGCTCTCTCTAAAAGGGGCCTGACGTTGTTAACCCTTTGTGCAGCTTTCAACTAATTGTTTTTGTTTCCTGTAAATGTGCCATTGTGTCGCAAAGCTCTTATCAACCTTATTTCCAGATGTATGGGCAACGATTGTTGGACAAAAAACCTTTTGTTAGGGACAAACAAAGTTAGCAACTAGATGATCAACATGTTAGAAAATGTAGCAGCTGACAAACCAGAAGTAGGAGGAGACCAAAAGCAGAGCCAAAAGGGGAGTGATATCGGATACACATTGGTAAGTAAGCCAGAAAGATGACAAGAAATAACAAAATGAGGTAAATAATTGTGCAGCAATACAAGCATACAAAAATACAGGCTGGATAGCTGTAGCTATTATGCCCCGACCATCTGGAACAATCTACCAGAAACGCTGCAACTCTTACTACTTTCAAATCCAGACTGAAAACTCATATTTTCTCCGCTGCTTTTGATTGAGCTGCAGTATGGCTTGTATTCATGTATTCTACTGTATACCTGTTGTGTTTTTTTTATTATCTTTGCTTTTTAATGCCCGTTTTTAAATGCCATTTTATAATGTGTTTCTGCTGTATTTCTTCCATCCATCCATTCATCCATCTTCTCCCGCTTATCCGTGGTCGGGTCGCGGGGGTAGCAGTTCCAGCAGAGAGCCCCAAACAAGCTGTATTTCTTTGTAAATGTATTTTAATGAATTTTTGTAAAGCACTTTGAATTGCCGTGTGCTGAAAGGTGCTATATAAATAAACTTGCCTTGCCTAACAGGAAGTGTGTACAAAAGCTGTACAATACATAGGATATTTTCTCCTTATAATTCAATTGGAAATGCCATTGGTGGATGGGTGAGGAGGCTCAGGTTATTGTGGAATTTACCACATCACTAGTATGTGCATACAAATTCAGAAGGTGAACTACTTTCTTCCCCTTGCTACTTGGTATGGACTACACAACCAGTTAGAGTAAAAAACAAACAAGTAAGCCTGGCAAATACAGTATGTGTACAGTTCTTATAACTCTGTGTTCACACATTCATATTTAATCATTACTCTGATGCAACTACTAGCTCCGGCGAAAAGCTTCAATAATTCTGTTGCAGTCGAGAACTGAGTACCAACGCATCTTTTCACATTGCAAAAAGAAAACATGAATAGCTTGAAATAAATTAACAATACGGATATGTTAATGGTACTCTTTGTGCTTGTGGTGTGTTTAATGGCAACCACAGACTGAAAGAAAAACCTAGCCTAAGAAACACTAAGATGTTAATGATGACAGGTACATTTGCAAGAAGTCAAAGCTCAGGTTGTGCATATCTATTTATTCACACAGCCGTAAGCAACAGTAAAGGCATGGCTGGGTCGGTGCTTCTAATGTATGCACTGTATTTGTGTCTGTGAGAGAAAGTGTCAGAGCAGTTTGAGCGTGGTCGAGAGATGCAGAATCTAGAGAATCTGGTAATGACTGGGGGAACAGCAGCATGAGTGGTAACATAAAACAATGCAGACAAGGTGACTTTCTCTAACAGACCTGCTTGTTTGCTTCTGTGTGTGCGTAGCCTCAAAGCAAGAGGAAGTAAGAGAATGTATATAGTGGTCCGATGGAAATGCAATGCATGTTTGAAGGTGCTCAGCATAGCGGCACATCAAAAGACTTACTGGCTTTTGACAAAATTGAGAAGGTTGTGATGGAAGGAGAAAAACAGCCAGAGGGATGACGAAAGGCAGGTTTGAGAAAATGATTTGGATTATGAAATTGAATTTAAACTTATTCATAGTGTTAGAAATGGAAATGAGTAGAATGACTAATATAAATAGTTGGGTTCAACTCATTTATTAAACACTATCCTTGCTTCCATAGATGTATTTGTATGCGCATTTGAAAAATCACATTAGTAAAGCTGTATTTAAACAGCAGAATTGGACACAATTTCCTTAAATCCATAATAAAGTTTTATGTTGTGTTAAGGTGGTTTTTGAATTTGTCGAAAACAAGTTTTTTTTGTTGCCGAACTACTACTGAAAAATGTAACTAGCAATCATTGAATTCATGTGTCTTTGTGTCCAGACAGCATGAAACATGGACGATACTATTTGACATTAAAGAACTAATAAAACATGCTTTAAAAAGTAAACTGGTATTGGGGACACAGTTTATAGTTGTGGTCATTACTGTGGATCTTGGTGTATTTAGAGTTTTTAACACGGAAGTTTCTTATTAATGTGTGTCATGAGATTGTGTTGTCGATTGAAATACAAGTAATGAATTGGTTGATATCTGATCAAAGCTAGACACATCTATCAGTTCCTTCACAGGATGAAACACGCACAATCAATTAGTGTTCACAGAGTTAGATTTCAACATTTGATATGATCCGTCTGATCTTTTCTGGCAGTGTTCCAATCAACTAAGGCACATTAGTCCTGTAATAACAACAGAACTGACCTTCCTTTTAACACTGTAACACAGCTTTCAAGATACAACTGATGTGAACACAAACTGCAGGTCCACAATACTCTCCAAAATGATTTTATAACACCAAGGAAGAATCTCTTATGGTGACAACATGATGTGTTCTTTCCTCTTTTCCATACTGCAGCTACTCCACTAAGACACACACTTGCCCCCAGTTTGGGAAAAACCTAACGCCATTTCTGAGCCTGCTGCTAAACTGCAGGAACCAGACCAGACATGTAAGTTGTTTTCCAGCACCAAAGGGCCATCAGTTCTCCCTTTATTATCCTTAGTCTCTGCAGAATAAGTAATGGCGAGCAAAATAGTAAATAACGGGGTACTTAATACTTTTTCTGGCTCTACAGACAAGCTTGAAGGGCCAGCGAATGCATTATAAATGTCCCGAAACAACAACGCTTATTCCTATTTCATCATAAGCAAATATTTCTTCCAGAATGCGGTCCATCGGGAGGCGTTTCAGCGGCACACTCAAGCCTTATGCTGCAAATTACATGTGACAGAAGCAATTTTGTGATATTTTCTTCACACACAAAGTGCAGTAAGTGTTATGAATTAGATTAAGCGGGGGAATATTGAAAGTCGGATACTTCCGCTGCCAACTCAGCAGCTTTAATTGATAATGCAATTTTGTTTTACTCTCAATTGCCTTCTTTTTCAGGAAAAGGGTGCTGATAATTTTTTTTATGCCGTATCACAAACAGCTGCACTTGCTGTGTGAATACTAGTAGAATGTATGTGGGTGGCTGCACATGTATGCATGACAACAGTTTGAAAAATGCAGGTATAATAATGCAATACGACAACCCACATTGTATACTAGTCATGTAATGAAACGTGTCTCTCCTACCTCTTTGAGGCAGCCCATGAAGTTGTTGCTAACAGGAGATCCGGGCAGATCCGCAGTGCTGGGGCTCCCCCCCACGTAGAAGAAATCATCGGAGCCCAGCATGGTGTAGTCTTCCTGGGTGTAGCCAGTGGTTGTGAGGATGCCATCCACGGAGATAGTCACCTGTTGAGGGGCAACACATAGCCAAAGCCATGCCATTACACTCTGGTATTCGATGTCGTGATGTGTATAAAACAAACCACCTTCCTTGGTCTGCATTCAAAATAGTTTCTTTAGGTCTCACACTGTTGGTTGCTTTCTCATTGAACTGTTTTTTGGTTTTTTTACGGAATCCTTTGGTACCTTTCAGCGATTGTTTTGGACCAGACAGTGTTTGGATTTTGTTAATGGAATTTTTGCCATAGGATTCACAGGACAGGTAAAGAAAATATGGCCCAGGCATATTTTCTTTATCTTTGATGGGGGTAAGAGAATGGATTGTAGGTTTGGTTCGGAAACTTTAGGTTGGGGGGAGGGTTAGTACAATGTTCAAACCAAGGACAAATTGACTACACTTGTCTTAGGTTTCGGGTTTATCTGCTAAATGCAGACACACATGTATACTGTACACACATAGGTGGGCACACACGCATACGTACACACTTTCACTCTCACACCATCCGTCTCACTTTCGCCAATCTCTCGCAGACATCTACATCTATATATCCACGCACATGCAAACGAAGGGGGGCTTTTCACACCATCAATGTGCAAACCAAGGTCATCACCATTAGAAGGCAAATTAACCACATTTAATTGGACATGTAAGGGAGTAAGTGGATCAATGGTGCCAGGCAAAGCTGGGGGCAGGCCACACAGACTCCGAGACTCATGCGCAATCAAGACCAGAGCCCATATTCAAACACACTCTCAGAACAGCTGATCTGGGATCAGGTTTAGCTCAGGTGTCATGGCTGTGTTTTCAATGTCACTGGAGCAGACCGATAATCCTAGATCAGTATGCTTATTCTTAGAAATGTTATGAATATGGGCCCAGGGGTAACGGGGGATCAAGGTTAGCTAAAACACAACAACACCACTTTCACTAGCATGCTACAAAACACACACAGGGGATGTGGGGGGGGTTGAGTGATAGGTGGAAGGTGAGTGAATTAGAGTGTTAGTGGTTATTTGGATGACAGGGTTGAGGTTAAATGAATTTGGTAGGTGAAGGGTAAATGAATTGTGGGCATGCCATGCGCCATAGTGAGTTGGAAACAACTGTCAGAGCTCCCGCAATGAAGGTAAAGGGTTGCCATTTGTTGGTCTCTTTTAGGGCTCGGTGTCGAGGTCCCATCATTGGGATTGTGGCAAGCTTCTGTCAGTTCTGTACGACAGTCCTCACAAAAAATGGGGACTTTTTGTGCAACATTTTTTTGATAAAAAGTTAGTCGCCTTGACTAAGGCAAAGAAATTCAATTTTGTTTTATTTGTTGGAAATCTGCAGTAATGTGGAAGAAACAGAGAAAAAAAAAGTAAAAGCCAAAGTGAAAAAAACATAATGGGGGATTGTGGGGTAAAGAAGAAGGCTGTTGGCAGGTCAAGGAGGAAATTGAGAAGAAGCGAAGAAAGAATTGCCTGGTAATACAAACCCATCTCCTCATTTTTTGATAAGAGTGTCTAGGATGAAACTCAAAGAGAACGAATAAAAGAAGAGAGGGGGAGGGGACACACGGCAAACCCAAAAAAAAGACAATAAGAATGATATCTACCAGACAATGTAGTTTGTTTACCATAGCGTGTCCAATGCCTGATTGCTTTCCAGAAAAAGGGGAAGAAAGGAAATCAAAAGAATAGTGAACAAAAAAGGTTGTTAATAAGGATGGACAGAAAACTAAAACCAAAAGCAATGATGAAGAATTAGGATGTTAGTTAGTACATTAGTTGGTTAGATATTTGTTAGTAGTAAAAAAATGACTTTTATCATGGATGAGTTAGTGTTACGGTGAAAAAACACTACGTGGCTCGTCAGAGATTTGCTGTAATAAAGTGCCAGCTTGCCATCCTAGCCACATTTTCTACACCAGAGTCCTGCGAAAAGAAAATGTAGAGGGGTTCTGAAAGATGTGGTAAAAATGTGTGTAGGATGGCTTAAACCCCGACAAAACTTGTAGCGTTTTATTCACCCTTAGTCTAACAAAGATAGAGAGAGAAAGACAGATTAGTAGAGGGAAAGAGAGAGAAAGCAGCCCATTGCTTCTTAGCTTCTAAAAAGTGTGTGTTATCCTGTTGGAATGTGCAGCTACCTATTTACTAACCTGAGAGGCGAAAGCCTACTGTCAGGGAGGGTCAGGAAAATCGGCACTTACTTGTTGTGCTGCTCTGAGAGCAACGCTAAATGTTGTCTCACCTTGCAAACAAACTAAAGGTTGGAACCGAGACACGTCTAGACCTCCACACAGCCCTGGCTCTCATTATCCTCTCTTTCTACTTTCTAGCACTGATTTCTTCACCCGACTGCAGTACAAGCTCATTTTAAATCACATTCAGTAAACAATATATGTCAAGTAAGAGATT
This sequence comes from Pseudochaenichthys georgianus, assembly GCF_902827115.2. Taxonomy (NCBI): domain Eukaryota; kingdom Metazoa; phylum Chordata; class Actinopteri; order Perciformes; family Channichthyidae; genus Pseudochaenichthys; species Pseudochaenichthys georgianus. The sequence continues at coordinate 11,933,586 of NC_047526.1, forward strand.
ATGTTCATGTACGACAGATGTACATATTTGCTGGAAATGTATTTCCATCTTTAAAAAGCTTCATCTGAGCTATACATACTTCATTAGTGGACGGCTCAAAGGCAAACACCCTCTGAAGGCTTTAAAGTGAGTCTATATTCTCCACAAGCATAAGAACAGTTTCTGAAAGCAGAAAAGATAGCGACAGCGCCTGATGGAAGTGTCAGCTTAAGGGAGAGTGAAGCAAAATAGAATCATCCGATAACTTTAATTATAGGAGAGGGAACTCACGTTCGATAAGCCGATGAACAGGAGAGGAGAAAACACCTAGAATAATGGAACCTCGACTAAGCTATCAATCACATGCGGAACAACTGCTTTGCCCTGTTTTCAAACTGTTCATTTGTGGAGAAGAAGTTGATCAATGGAATTAAATTAAATAGAATGTAATTGTAAAAACCAAAAGTATAATGACACATCTATCTCAATAATGTATCTGAACTGTGGCAATGGAATGGCAACCAATCAGAAGTAGGTGACATTCTTAAACGCCAGCTCTCTCTTAAAGCTCCTGGAAGCAGGTGATCTAAAGCGGGGGGGAAAAAGAGTCCACCTGTCTCCAACCACCGTCCATCACTGCTACCCCCGATTACCTGTCTCAGGTTGCGTGTCACTTTGATGTCGTGCCAGCCGTGGTCATTGAATTTTCCGTTGACCGGCTCCACGATGGCCTCAAAGGCCCCGGAGCCCAGATTGATGACGAGGGAGACGGCGCCATCTTTTAGCGCCAGGTTGACATAGTCTGCGGATTTCCCCGTGTGGAGGAGCAGGCCGTTGCGTTGCCAGGTCTTGAAGGACAACGTGATCTCGTCGCTGCTGCTCTGGATGGGGTTCTGGGACAGGTCGTAGCAGAAGTACTCCGAGCCGCGGAAGGTGGCCACGTTCTCCTCCCTCGCTGAAACGACAAGGGTAGAAATTAAATGTTACTTTTAGGAGTCGAATACTTTTTAATGACGATCAGAAGTACCGTACTTTTCGGACTATAAGCCGCGACTTTTTTCCCTATTTTTTTTGTACAGCTAACGGCCACTAGGGAACCTCCTAAATCTATGGATTTTACAGGTAAAATTAACCACCTTTAACACTATGGGCTCTATGACCGGTCCGCGCCCACCACCTTTAAGCGGCGGGCTCCAGCAGGAAAAGCTGGAGGCCGGAAAGAGTGAGACAGGTCGCGCGCCAAAGTACAAGTGGAACCGAGAGACAGAACGAGAGCGAGACAGACGGACAATTTAGCTGCTGCGGCTTATATGCAGGTGCGCTTTGTAGTCCGAAAAGTACGGTAAGCCTTTTTTTCAGCACTAACATTCACCAACTAAGCTTGCTGTACTTGCTATATTTACGCAAAAAAACAATGTCACGAGTCAAATGCACCATACTAATAGCCCCAAACAGTCAATTATGACAATCCTTAATCACATTTACTTTAATGTTTAAAGGTCAAATGTGCGATATATATTGTAATCTTGTGGTGAGACCGCAAATTGCAATCAACTGAAAACCCTTCCCTTTCCAAGCTCATAGATAATACTATGGTGGCCTTCAGGTTACGTAAAAAAACCTTTGTTGGTGATTGGCTAATGCTTACACAAGACAAAAAAAGTGGCCAAAATCTGATCAGCTCATTTTCAGACAGGTTTTAATATAAATGGATCAGGAGAGAAAGTGAGCAAACCTTTTTTCCTGGAACTTTCAGAATCTCTTTACACAGAGGGGACACATGTTTCTAAAAGACATGACAAAGTGGATGTTGCATACTAGGTGACCTTTAAAAGCCTTTGAGAAATGATGCCAATACTATAACGAATGATATATGTTTTAAAGTTATTCATTCTGTCGTTGAAAAATACGTTGAAAAGATAGGGTGTGATTATATGTACCACACAATCCTTTTTCAGTTACTTTGTAGAACACGTTTTTAGCATGGTACTTCTCTTAAACAGCACAATACTTAATTCAAACTTATATTTCACATAATATGCCTTGCGATTTAGATATTGCACTCGTCTGTATGGCGATTGTGATCCTTTGGGGACTGTGGAAACATGGTGGTGCAACATGGCAAACTCCGTGAAAGAGGACCTATGAAGATATCATGGGTTCATTTTAAGCTTAAAAAAACCCCAAGAGTCTTCCTTTCAGGTGATTATACAATAATAAAAAACATAGTAATGCATATCATATTCCATGTCTGCCAATAAATCCCACTAATTGCTACACTCTGGACCTTTTGAAACGTGAAACGAGCCAACACCGGTGCCGGTCCCCACATCAATCATGAAGCAGTCTCAGTAAATATGAGAGCCACTGTATACCGCAGAGAAGCAAACACACACACACACACACACACACACACACAATGCACAGCTCGCTATAATCACATGCTATGATAATCCCCTCATTCTGTTCAGATCATAAAGTCCTATCTGTATGACCGTGGATTTAGGTTTCACGTACAGCCCCTAGACAGACAGACTATTTATGACGGAACACTATTCCCCGCTAATGGTGCGCATAAATCAAACTTAGCCCGGTTTTCACAGTTTTATATCACACCGCTGTTGCAAAGTGACTTCCTGGGCCCATTTTTTTGGTCTGACACGGTAGTAAGGTGAGACAGCTCCAGACAGAACGCGAGGGGATGGATGGGCGACTGCGAGGGCAACAATAAAATTGATGGGCTGGGGAAAGAAAAGACTACACAAGAAAGAAAGTGAATCACAGGAGTAGTGTTCCCTTACGATCCGTGATGGAATAATTGACACCTCTCCTGATGCCTCTTGAAAGGTGGTTTGACACGCTCAAGGTCAAGAAGTTGATGTCAATTGTTATACATTAGGTTTGAAATGTCTTAACAACTCAAGAGCAGGGTTAGAAGGTTCCGACCTCCAAGAACACGGTGTTCAAGGCAGAAATTGAAGCCTTCTGAAAATTACGCCCAGACCACGCACTGCTGTGACACTTGGTAACAGTAACTATGCCATTACCTGGCATAATTCATTTGTATTTCCTCTTTATTTTATTTTGTCTGCTCACTGAAAAGTCAAGAGCAGAAAAAAAAGAAAGAAAAAGGCAGAGGGATAAGAAAGCAAAAGAGAGAAAAGTATTAGGGCTGCAGGCTGTAAAGCTTCAGTTAGCTGTTTCGGATCCGGATATATGTAAACATGAGGGAGCAGTGTTGTGGAGCTGGCACAAAGATACAGAAGGAGGGGAGGAACATTTGAATATTGAGAGAGAAACAAAAGGGGAAGTGAAGAGGGGCTGCGGGATGATGGGGTGTTGATTCCGGTCATGGAGAAATTCTCCCCACGGCGTCAAACTCATGTCTGTGCGCAGCACGGAGACAAGAGGAAATAGTATGGGAGGCAACAAAAGGGCGTGTGAAAAGCCCTCATCCATGTGCCAGGGGAATAAACAGAAACCCATTATCACCACTGAGACAGCGCAGAAAGGCAGCAGAATAGAAAGAGAAAAACTCCATCTTCACCGATTTCATGCATCTAATCTAAGAATTTGCACAGGCGTTCACTGCATAAGAAGAAGAAAACAAATTGATAGTGCAGTGAATAGCAAATAATACAGTAAGCGGAAAGTCATTCATGTATTCGTAGATATTTAAATATAAATATGCAATGTTCACCAATGTACATAATAAAATGCAAGCTGCCTCCAATTGGCTTTAGGGGTAAAACCTCTGGGGCCCCTTAGTCAGAGAGAGTCCTTGGGCCCTTCTCACTTCGGTTAAATGGATTCCTTGCGTCCCTCACTTGCGTCGTTTCCCTGCGACTAGTCCCTCCCACCAGGGAAGCATGGAGAGACGCAAGGAAACCACGAGAAGCAGGGAAATGAGTTTTAAGAGCAATGGGACGTCCTTTCCTCCGGAGCGTCACGTGAAGCGACCTCCGTTTGTGTTGACGCCGCACAGCTGATCGTCTGACAGCAGCTCTGTCCCCGTTATTTCCACACACACCCCCGCCACACATTTACTGACACAAACATTTGTATCATCTGTTGTAGACCCCAATAAATAAAATAAGAACTCATTCTCAAAAAAGATAAACGCCATTCTAAAAATGTATAAACGAACAATAGTTGGATTAATATTGATTAGAGTACAGAATTAAAATAATTGAGAGAAGAAAAAGAGATATGTTATCTATCAAAACCCAGTTAGATTAACATTCATTGGATTGCACACTTTGTTTGTTTGTTTGGATATGTAGCACATTAACATTTTAATAGCACTTAATGACTGACTGAATGGAAATGACAATAAATGAAAATGTATAAACGAAAAAAGCGATTTTTGACCACTTTGTTGTTCACATATATCACATATTTGAAACTGCTCTCATTGTCAAGAAGCATCAGATCAGTTCATGCACTGCATCGTCCAATCAGTGAGCGATACACAGTAAGGGGGCGGGGCGAGTGTCTGAGGATTTCATCGAAGACACTCTGGTGTCTGGTGGTTCCTCGGTTATAGCTCCTCCATTATCGCTCCTCGATCCTCGCTCCTCGATCCTAGCTCCTCCGGCAGAAATAAGGCCATTGGGACGCTACTCAAGATGGCGGAGACAAATCAACTTCCGGTGAGACTGAGACCGAGGAGCGAGGAAATGAAGAATAAGAGAAGTGAGAAGGGCCCATAGAGACAGTTACGACCCTAGACACTGGGGGGCCGTCTTTGAAATCTTGCCAGGAGGGCCCTTGCATATGCCTGATGGCGGGTACATATGGGTGAAATAGTACCTGTTTGAGAAGGATTGATGGTTTAGGAGATTTACTTATTTAACTTATCTCTGCATCTTTGGAGTCATTTAACTTTTGAAAACTGATTCTGTAAGACGTTATCCTCTGTCTATTTTGCTCAGCTTTCTCTGTAGGTGTGCAGCATGGTGATCATTCAGATCTCCGCCAGACACATGATCCTGTCTGCTCCCTCCTGACCTGAGATAGCAAGGTTATTGTCATGGCAACTCCCGTCATCTACCTGGCATACTCCAATTAGGTTGTTTATATGAGGATATGCCACTCAGATTGCAACACAGGATTAAGGCCTTCACAGGGATTCCAGGTCACATTATTATTAAAAGACACTAAAAAACGAAATGTGACCATTAGCGGCTAATTACCAATGCTTGGTGTGGTAAATGCTGGAGCCAGAGTCAAAGAGCAATGACCTATTGACCAGTGTAATTGGGGATTTGACGGTGCAAACGTTTATGATATGATAGCAGCACAGCTCTAGTGATGGCAATGCCAGTCGATCATTCAGTCGAACGATGGAAGGCGATTTCCATTTCGAACGGATATTCATGCTCCTATCCTTTCCATGGAAAAAGTATTTTGTACACAATTTATGACAATCTTCGAGATCCTTTCACTTTTAACCTTGCTCCAATGTCTGGTCAACATGTTCATTTGTACATTCATACTATTTTGTAATCAAATTGTCCTAAGCTTTTCTTTGTTTCTAAGTTCGCAGTGGCAAATGCTAATGTTATGATGATGAACATGGTCTATTTGATCAGTATTCTCGACCTTGAAATACTGCATTTACATTTTAGAAAGAAGGAGCTTCAATGTTTATTGGATGACTCGCAATGTACGATATACGATATACGATATACGATGTATATTGACATTTCTGTTTCATGTTATATTAAACTTAATATATTTGTTATACGATATACGATGTATATTGACATTTCTGTTTCATGTTATATTAAACTTAATATATTTGTTATAAGATATACGATGTATATTGACATTTCTGTTTCATGTTATATTAAACTTAATATATTTGTTTTTTGGACAAAAATTAAATAACTTTGATAGATCACCTTGGACTTGAGAAACTAGAACATTCTTAACCTTTTTTTTGTATTATCTATCGATTAATTTAGAATGTATTAAATGCAAATAGTTGTTAGTTGCATCCCCCTAGCCTATAAGTTATATGGCATAACATATTGATAATAAAGTAAAAGGCATGTTTGCTTTCCAATGCTGTTTGTGTATTAATTATAATGATGTAATATAAAAGTGGCTGTGAAGCTGTAAAGACTATCAATACACCATTGTTGCTATGAATAATAGAGAGAGAGGAAGTAAATTGATATAATGCAATAGTTGTGCCCCTCAGCAATATTAAACCTGGTAAGTGTATACGGATCCATAAAAAATAGGGGAAATGTATTGCCCGTTGAGACATGTTCTGCACAGATCCGTGGCTTTCAAATCGATCATATAGCGGGCTCATTTTCCCTTATTTTCACCTTAGTCATCAATATTCCATTTGCATGCTGCCTTCGATTTCAAAAATCCACTGGAAGCAATTAGCTCCTTCATTACCATCTTCCATTCTCTTCCCCCCTAGACACACCCATGCAGCCCGAGCTCGCTCTCCAGTCTGACCCCATGGGCCGTGGAGCAGGGAGCGCCGTCACCTTACAGTGACCGCACCACGACCTTCAACCTCCTTTAAGATCATGATATCATACTGTACTTAATCACTGTGGGAGGCGAGAGACTTAAAAGCATGTGGAGGGTAATAAGATGAGTTTAATGATAGGATTAGAGACAGGACGCCTTGTGATTATTGTAGCAAAACACTGACTTTAGCTGGAGATGCTACAGCAGTAATTCTGCCAAGCCCATAATCTCACTGCACATAGAAGCTATGTGGGAAACCAACACCAGTGCTAGTCCCTGGGAGACTTTATCTCTGGTGAAGTGAACTCAATATGTGCTGACATCCAGCACATCAAATGCATGTTTGCACTACATTTGCAGACAAACAAGCCCGCAGTTCCAGACCTAAACATAGAAAGCTTAGTTCTGCTTTTAGCTATTGTTGTCTGTCGTTCAAGGTTGCGATGTCACCACCACACAATGCTTTAACAACATCTGAAAAGCCTCTTCTCACCCTCTCACGATATGTCATTTATATTCTCTCTTCCTACACCCCTAAAGGAAGAAATTAGCATATTTTGCTAATAAGAGTTAAAGCAGTGTGGTTAGCCTGACACAGCCAAACATGAACAATGGGCTTCACTGCCTCCCAACACGAGGCTAACACTAACATGCAACTTTAAGCTCGATGGTGAGCCAGCATGTCAAATAAATGCGGAGCATCATGGGTGATGTCTCTCTTCACTATCAGAATTGTTTTTATTAGAAGGAGATGTGTATATTTTTCTGGCCAATAACTACACGTGTACTGCGGCCCCAATTAGGGTTAGGGTTAGGGTTCCAATTCAAGGTACAAGAGTAAAAACACAAGAGAGTTGTCTATGTAAGGCATTGAATTTGTCCTTTTCATGACAACGTTCAAGATGTTACAGGGCATATCTAACAACTTGCTGATTACTATGAATGTTCTGCAACACAAATTAGGGTTAGGGTCAGATTTTGGGGTACAAGAGTAAACATCTAAGAAAGTAATCTATGTAAGTTTTATTTTCCAGTCAAAAACGATATAAAACAAGCCCTGGAATTGTTCTTCCATGACAACATTCAAGATGTCACATGGCATATTTAAGAACTTGCCACTTACTAGAAATGTACTGCAGGCCCGATTAGGGTTAGGGTTAGGTTTCAGGAAACATGAGTAACACATAAGAAAGTTGTCTATGTAAGGTTTATTTCTTCAGTCAAAAACTATACACAACAAGCCCTGAATTTGACTTTCCATGACAACGTTTCTAGATGTCACATGGCATATCTAAGAAGTTCAAGTGAATTGTCACCCTGCCACTTCTTTTCTCATCTCATGTATCGAGTAACCTTGTGAAGCCGCGGCGGACAACCTGTCTGAGACTGTCTTTTACGTCTGCACGCACAGACTGAGCAGGGAAGAGTGACAAAGAGAGAGACAAAAGAGAGGAAAACATGTAATAGAAGTGAGACATGAGGAAGCAAACAAGTCTAGAAGAGAAGGAAGCGAGAGATGCAAGCTAAGGAAAGAAAAGAAAAAAGGGGGAAAAAATCAGAGAGAGTTTGGGAGACTGAGCAGGAAGAGGAGAATAAGAGTGGCAGATGGAGGGAATGAAAGACGGAGGTACTTCCAATGGCTCTCCAGAGAAACGAGGTGACACTTTGTGTTAAGACTAGCAGTGAAGAGCTGTCCCTGCCTTGTGATTCAAGCTTTGATAAACCTTATTACTAGGGATGCACGATATTGGTTTTTTGAAACCGATACCGATAACTTCCTGCTTCTCAAGACCGATACCGATAACCGATAATAATATAATATAATATATATATATTAAATGTACCTGTAGTTTTTGCACACTTGGTGGTAAAAAAAAGACTAGTAGTGAGCAAATGACATGAGCATTACTACTATGAACAAAACAAAGCCAAGAACAGTTTTGACTCTTCAAAGTGACCATATTTATTTTCCCAAATAAAGTTCTTGCCTTTTTCAAAAGCCTCGTCGATAGGTAAAACCCCCGGTGCCTTTGCAGCTGGCTTTGGATTCGCCGCTAGTTTAGGCAGCGCAGGCGTCTTCGTACGCTTTTAACACACCATCGTAGCGATGGCGATGTTTCAGGTGACTAATCAGGTTGGAAGTATTATAGCTCGTTGCCTTTTTCCCTCCTCGTGGAACTTCTGCATTGCATTTGTTAATACAAATAGCAAGCGAACTATCTAACTCTGAAACTTTGAAATAGTCCCATACTACCGACGACATGTTTGTTTATTGTCCTCGCTTCACGGCCGCACACCATTTACGTCACAGCCAGGCATGAGTTAGGGAGCGCTGGATTTGTGAAAAACTCCCCTCTTCCTAAACCACTAATACCACAGTACTGGCAAAACGGGAGGAGCCGAGTGAAAAACAAGCGCCCCTCATCCCAATCCACCCACACCGCAGTATTTTTTTATTTGTTTTTACCCAAAAAATATATTGTATATTATCGGGGCTATTAATACTTTTATCGGGTTTATCGGGATGACACCATAATTCCTAATATCGGATAATTATCGGGCACCACTACTTATTACTGCACCCGATAACACAGCACAGCCTCCAAATCCCACTCTCTATTTCTCCCCCTTTACTCCCCTCAAAGCAGAGATGGAGTACTCGAGTCCTGGACTCGGACTCGAGTCGGACTTGAGTGCCGATTTTCGGGACTCGTGACTCGACTCGGACTCGCGCACTGATTGACGCGACTCGGACTTGGACTCGTGAATTCTCGCACAGGATGACTTGGACTCGGACTCGGACTCGTGAATTTCAAGTGCTACTCAACTGGCTTTAGATAAGCCAGTCCTTTATTAGTATATAAGTGCTTTGTTAATAGTTCTATCGCTCAAAGTGGAGTCGAAAGAGATGAGTTTTCAGTCTGCGCCGGAAGGTGTGTAAGCTATCTGCTGTCCTGATGTCAATGGGGAGCTCATTCCACCATTTTGTAGCCAGTATAGCAAACCCACGTGTTTTTGCTGATGGGAACTTGGGTCCCCTTCGCAGCGATGGTGCAGCGAGCCGTTTGGTTGATGCAGAGCAGAGTGCACGTGCTGGGACGAGAGCCTAGACCAGAACCTGCGGCGCTTTCTGAGTCAGCTGGGGACGCATCTTCCTGATGTTGTAAAGCAGGGGTGGGGAACCTTTTTCCTCTCAAGGGCCATTTCAATTTTTTCAACATCCTCCGAGAGCCGTACAAATTATTGACCTCTGCTTAAAAAAACTAAAATCACAGCCCATTCATTTGGCCTTTCTTTCATGCTGTGCAAAGAAAAAGCAACCTCTTAATCCAGATATCTCACCATGATGATGCATGCACGTGCACGGTCGTGGCATGAACACCAAAACAGAAAGATATGGACACAAGATGTGTGCAAATGTATTTAGACTCCTATCCATGTGGACATGATTTAAGTGGGGGGGGGGGGGGAAGATTTCTTTGAGAGCAACATTAGGAGCTCTATGGATATATCTCTCAACACCCATATGAAACAGAACTGTAACAGATTAACTTTTTCTTTATGGACATTTACAAATCACTCCCCTTTCAAACTGTATTCTTGTTTATTAATAACAATTTTTTTTACTGTCATAGTATTTATACCTGTTTACTTTATTATCTTATTTTTTTATAATAATGATCATATAAAGATGTGCTGTGATGTCCTCACTGGTTGGAGAAAAAGCTTCTTATATTCGTTAGCATAGCTAGCTAACCAGATGCTAATTACAACAAAGTTATTGACTGTATGTATGATCAGTATGACAGTCATGAACAGATCGCCACTGGGCTTTCAACTAAAGACACAGACACGCAAAAAACTGCGGCATGTGTACTATACGGCTCCTTATGGGTAGGCTACTTTATATATACAGTCTATGGTAGGCTACTGCAATTGTTGGAAGTGCCGGAGCGGCGTTCTGGTGCTCTCCGTCAGCACTACACCCCTGTCAGACGAGACATATACCATGTGATGACAAGTTAGGCTCGTGTTGTGTTCAAGGACCCTGACCTTGGCCAGGAAAAACAGGCACTAACAAACTTTAATTTGTTTGCGGTCTAGATTTCTTTCATTTTTGCGTGTGTTTATAAATTACCTCGAGGGCCGTACCAAATGGTCTCGCGGGCCGTATACGGCCCGGGGGCCGGAGGTTCCCCACCCCTGTTGTAAAGCGTGTATCTGCAGCAGCGGGTTGTAGCAGCGATGTTTGCAGTGAAGGACAGGTTGTTATCGAGGGTCACACCCAGATTCCTTGCAGTCTGAGTCGGGGGAACAACAGAGGTGCCAATGTTGATTGTTAGGTCAAGAGTGGGACAATCTTTTCCCGGAAGGAAAAGCAGTTCAGTCTTGTCAAGGTTGAGCTTGAGGTGATGATCAGACATCCACTGAGAGATGTCAGCTAGACAAGCAGAGATGCGTGCGACGACCTGGGTCTCTGAGCGGGGAAAGGACAGAATTAATTGGGTGTCGTCAGCGTAGCAGTGGTATGAAAAACCATGCGGGCTAATGACTGATCCGAGCGAGTTTGTGTACAAGGAGAAGAGGAGGGGACCAAGAACAGAGCCCTGAGGGACCCCTGTAGTTAATTGACAAGGGTCGGACTCGGACCCTCTCCAAGTAACCCTGTAGGTGCGGTCTTTGAGGTATGAGGTGAGGAGGGAAAGTGCAGAGCCTGAAACTCCAAGTTCTTGGAGAGTGTGAAGGAGGATCTGATGATTCACCGTGTCGAATGCAGCAGACAGGTCCAAAAGGATGATGACAGAGGAGAGGGAGGCTACTTTAGCAGTGTGCAGTTCCTCAGTGACACCAAGGAGGGCAGTTTCTGTGGAGTGACCTGCCTTGAAACCAGACTGGTGCGGATCCAGAAGGTTGTTCTGATGGAGATAACAGGAGAGTTGTCTAAAGACAGCGCGTTCAAGTGTTTTAGACAGGAACGGGAGGAGAGAGACAGGCCTGTAGTTTATAACATCAGACGGGTTGAGAGTGGGTTTCTTTAGGAGAGGGTGTACTCTTGCCTCCTTGAGACCGTTTGGAAAGTGACCAGAAGTTAGAGAAGTGTTGATGAAATGGGTCAGAAACGGTAGAATATCAGGAGCGATAGTCTGAAGGAGGTTTGAAGGGATAGGGTCCAGAGGACAGGTGGTAATGAGGGTAAGAACCTCACTTGGAGAGAGAGAGGAAAAGGAGGTTAGTGTGTGGGTGAAAGGAGGGTCTGGTGACCCAGCGGTGAGTAGAGGTGAGTCAGAAAAAGAAGAGCGAATATCAACAACCTTTTTTTCAAAGTGGTTAACAAAGTCGCTTGACAGAAGGGAGGAGGGGGAAGGGGCTTTGGGGGGGTCCAGGAGCATTAGGTGGAAGTTCATGGAATCTGCTATTGAGTATCATGGTCTCCAGAGGATGAACCATAATCAAATTAATGTTTGGCTCAGCCTAGGGGTGTAACGGTATCCGTATTCGCCCCGAACCGTCACGGTTTCGGCACATGCAGTCACACGACGAATAAACCTTTTTTTATGAGTGGGAAAAAAGTCTGTCACTCAGGGCAGTATCCATTACACTGTAATCCAGGGGGCGGTATTGCGCCTAAAAGCTGTTTGCCAGCCGCCCTTAAACAACAAATGAAGAACAAGAAGAAAACCATAGAAAACACAACAAAACTAACAAAATACAAGAAGAAGAAAAGTTAGTATTGCGATTTCAGATAACACACAGGAGATAGAAGACCCACCTGCTTCCTTCTTTTAAATCAGCTGTGTGGGAAAATATCGGTTTCCCTGTGGACTACAATAACTATGGAGTGCGTGTGGTGGATCGGACGAGGACGGTGTGTCGGCGTTGTTCGATAGCGGTGCGGTATGCTAATGGTAACACGCCAAACATGCTAAATCATATCAGAAGGTATCAGCCAGATTTGCCAATCACCGGAGCCCAGCAAAAGACAACAGCAGTTCAACAGCTTATCCCCGCTGAATTTAAGAAGCCAAGAGACATGAAAGCCGAGAGACCAAAATAAATAACGGAAGCTATTGGCATATTTCAACGGCTATGCACCCTTGAAATACTTTCTTATTATTTATTTTGTAATATTTATTTTCAATTTTTCTTTTTAGTTTTACAGCTTGATGAAACCTTTTTGTTTGACATCAGCCATTATAGATAATACGGCCATCTGAGTGTGTGTGCTACTGTTTGTGGTTTGTTTTTAACTGTGTAATACAGTTAATTATTCAAAATGTTAGAGTTCCTTATTTTTATACTGAATCTTGCACTACTGTTCAAAATAAATAACAACAAACCTGGAAGTATGCATTTGGGACTTTTTTTTTGCTTTTTCTTGTTGTACCGAACCCGTACCGAACCGTGACCCCAAACCAAGGTACATACCGAACCGTGAATTCTGTGAACTGTTACACCCCTTGCTCAGCCCCATTTTCATGAAACTTGGTGGAAAGAAATGTCGGTCACATTATTTCATTTTGAGAATGATCTAGTAAATGTATGATGAAAAGAATATTTTAAAAGTATAAGGTGAATTTCAATGCAATTGCCTATAATAATCATGGTCCTCATGACTTCTACAAAGAACATTATGTTTCCTGACTTGGTAAAAGATTCAGTATGAGCAGGCAGACGCATTACTATTTGGAGCAGGTAGATTAGGGCATAAACAACATTTTTGAATGCATTACTACATTTTAAGTGAGATGTGTAAGTGTGTGAGGTATTCACACCATCAATTGTATACGCTGTTATTAATAACGGTACGATTTCTTGTTAGCAGTTTTTAGCATGGGCCCAGGAAGAAACCAATACAATACCATTTTGAGAAGATGGATAAGTACACAATTTGATCGCATTACTTAATTGTATGCAAGATTTGTTTGTGAGAAGGATCAGGTTAATAAAGTACAAGGTGGATATCAACAGAATTTATAATTATGGTCCTCAGAGGATGAACTCTAACAACCCCGATTTTTATGAAACGTGAAAGACTTTAGCATGGGCCAAGAAAGAACACATTACAATTTGGAACAGATCGATAGGTACATGACCTAAAATGATGATCACATTACTTAACTGAGATGATCTGGTAAATGTTATTTTCAAATGAATATGAATTGTTATGGTTTAGCCCAAGGCTTCCTTTGTTTAAAGGCTGTGATAAGCTGGTCTCCATCATCTGCTATGTGTTTTTCTGTGTGTATATATGTGTGTGTCTGAATCTCCTTATTGGCTGCTGATGGTGGAGCTTCCATGGAGTGAGTGATGAGGTTTGGAGTGACAATAGGGGGGATGGTGTGAATGGCGGTAGTGAGGGATGGAGGGTGTCTGAAGAATGGGGGCAGGCGCCTGAGGTCCAATCCCATCAACTGAGGCAATTGTGCGGAGCGAATACTGGAGTGAGGAGGTGGGGGTCGAGGATGAGTTTGCAAAGGAGAGAGAAGGATAGAGATGTGGAGACTGCACTCCCATTACTAATACTAAACTATTAAGAGGAGAAGAGATTTGGAATCACAGCCGTGAGGCATGGACTGATGGAGGACATAGACTGATAGTCTCCTTATTGCTTTTTCAAGTTAGAAGAGTATGTCTAGAATTTTTTTTTATATTTACACAATATTAGGGATCTATTTCGAAGTCTACAGCCACATTTATTTCAATACGGTAGGAAAGGCTGAGGAAGAGAGTAGAAACGTAAGCTTAAAATGGGTTTTTATTTCAATCAATGGAAGAAAGTGAGAGGTTGGGTTCAAACCGCCAGAGTTGAAATGCCAATAGCTTTTACTGAGGAGAACGTTTTACAACAAATTGAGTGTAAATAAGTCAATGGTGCCTTTTCAAACAGCCTCGCTATAGATAAGAATGACAAAAAGGAGACTGAACTGTCTTACGTTTACAACAACAAGAATATCTTATAAAAATGACTACAATTTTACTTAAATGGGAATTAAGAAACCTGTACTTAGATTCCACCAAATCCCATGTTTCAGTGACTATCGGCTTCCCTTTTAATGATTTTCTACTTCTTATGCAAATAACCAGCATATATGACAAGAAATTAAAACGTAAATACACGTAAATCCACCCAACAATTATTGGGAATTGATAATGAAATCAATACATTTTAGATAAGAGGTTTTGATGACGTATTCAGCATTGATAAACCCCATCACTAAAACTGAATCAAAATCAGGTGCCCAAATGAACACGGTTTGAGATGTGATGTAATACATCACTGAGTACCTTTTTGGCCAGATTTCTGTCCATGACAACGAAAGCATTCCATTTGCTCCTGCAATCTGCATGAAATTAGCATCTGATTTATGAAGGCGTGAGGTAATTATGCAATCAGTGGCTGGGGCTGCTGTCTACATGTACTCTGAGTGAGGCACGGCTTAAACGGTGCAGTGCAGTGATGGGATTTGTCGAAGATCGCCGAGCTAATGAAATGATTCAAATTACGGATGTAATGTACGGCAAAGGAGAAACAACTGGAATTAATAAGAGAAATTACAAAAAGAATTATGCTGACAAAAACTCAAAGCAGTAGACATGTGTTGCACTGATGGAAATATGCTTAATACTGAAATCAAATATGAGTTATAGTGAGCTAAAGGTAATCCCATTACTCTCCTTTTTCATTACCTAGCAACTTTATTTTTTATTTTTGTTATTTGAATACCGGCTGTTTAGTAACAATCAACAGTTTAATTTAATTGGGGGCTCAGTGCATGAATACCGGCTCTACCTCCTGAGCCAAAGCTGCCCATGGGAATTGTGGGGAAACCTGAGTTAACAAGACATGGATTCAACCGCATTCTATCAGATGTGCTCTCCTTACAGCTAAGGGTCCACTTTAGTCTGCCTTATGGGAGAGTCAAGAAAAGATCAAGTTCACATTATTCATTCATTCAAATCATTTTGATTGCAGGTAGCAGGGGGTAGATGGTCAAAGAGAATAATTAAGTTAGAAAGGAAACTTGTTTTCTAGCTGCGTACGTGAAATCCAAAGGCATAACCCGTCAGCACTTCTGAGATCTGAGGCATGACCACCGGCACATACGCCTTTAAATTACAGCATAGTTCCGTACTAGCGATAGGGTTAAACGTCCTGACACAGCACGGGTTTTGACATGTTGCTGACGTCAATGATTCTCGAGCTGTCTGTTTAACGCGCATTGACTGATTTAACGTACATGCAGGCCCAGCCTTCTTGAATCCTTGAGTGGTTTCCTCTTTTTAAAATGGCTGTTAAATAGTATTACAATATTATGAAGTCATCCTCTGCATGTATTGCTTCCATCAACAATCAAAAGATCTTTGACGATGCGTCTCTTGAATACAAACTATTGCATCCTTCCGACAGCTGCCATTAAGGGACGGGTGGCGCAGTGGTCTGTGCATCTGATCATCAGATCAAGGGGGGTGTTGGGGAACTCCAGGTCGAAACCCGCTCCTGCGTCAGGCCGTTGTGTCCTTGGGCAAGACACTTCACCCGGATTTGCTCCTGTGGGTATTGTCCACAGTACATGTATAATACCAATGTGTACTTGTAAAAGCGCCTCGATGACTTTGAGGCGTGAAGATGGACGGTGTGGCGCAGTGCGCTGTGCAATGATCATCAGATCAAGGGGTGAAACCCGCCGCTGCTGCGTCTGTAAAGCCGTTGTGTCCTTGGGCAAGACACTTCACCTGAACTTGCTCCTGTCGGTATTGTCCACAGTGGTGACCATTGCATGTATTATATGTGTATTTGTGAAGCGCTTTGAGCATCTGGAAAAGCGCTATAATAAATGTAAGGAATTATTATTAATTTATTATTATTATCTTGAGCATAAATAAGACGGATGCAAGTGTTTTTAAGTTTCATATTCTTCACTGTTCTGCTGAATGGTGTCTTTAAAGCCTTGCATCACTCTGCCTGACACATTATATGTTTTAGCATAAAAAGAGCATTTCCGTTTCTGATTTAGATCTTTTAATTACTTCAGCTACAGAGATGGATGCAATTGTTTGTGTCCGATTGTCTACGTAATTTCCTGCGAGCGTGCATTGAGTAGTAAACAACCCGTCAGTAGCATGTATACTCGTGCACACGCTGTATTGTTTGTATTTGAGTACAGGCCTGCTCCAGGGTCGTCCCCTTAGCCTGTCAATCATCCAGATTGGCGTCGCCTTATTGGCTATTATCTCTCCTGTCAGAAGCGCGGCCGTGCCTCCACCTCTCCACATCAGTCTCTGTCAGTTCACACGCCGCCTGTGGATAGAGCCGTGGAGCATGAAGCTGCATGTTATCATTACTTTTACTGACAAATGCTGTTTCAGCCCAAGTCTCCATAAACCAAAGTCACCACTTGGTCTAGGGCTGGGAAAAACATATTTTAATTTGATTAAAGTAAGGCCCACAAAACCAAAAATGGTTATACAACTGTTGTGTCCAATAATGACCTAGCTAACTGTTAAGGTGACGTAGCGTCAGTATGCTTTATGACCGATCTCCGCCCACATAACCTTGCGATCACACATTTTCTTGAGTTTGCTTTTTTATTATAATTATTCAATTTGATATTTTTTTTATTTTCCCGGAAGGTTTATTACTTATGAGGACACAGTATCTACATTTGTAATGCCACATGAGAGATATGAGAGCCAAAATAAAACAGAACATCAAATATACTAAAGTATATGTTGTTAAGATAAATGTACAAACTAAATGCTTAACAACAAACCGGATACCACAATACACACAGGTTTCAAGCATCTTGTTGTAGATAGATGTTATTTCTGTTGCCATTAAAGAGGCTCTTTTGTTCCTTTCCTGTACAGTAGGTGTTATATAGGTTTCTGTGCAGATAAATGTTCTGCAAAGGTTAAAATCTCAAAGTTCCCTGCCACATTTTTTGAAATGTCGCCTTTATTTAGATATTTAAACCAGAACACAGCAATTACATTGTGTCCGTGTTAGCCAAATGACATTTATTCTTCAAATGTTTTAAACTGTACATTTTCTACAATGTTTTAAATTCTATATTTTTTACTGAATGTGACGCGACTCCGGGCAGAAATTCTAATCTCATGAGAGAAGAAGAGAGTCCCTCGCCTGCACTTGGGACAGATTAGCGCACATACCTAGCCGAAGCCGAGGCCATTTAATATTTATTGCCTCTATCACTGACTCTCCTGTGTGCTGCCAGAACATTTAGCTGCGTACAGGATGACCAGGGGTTAAAAGGGGAACAGCGGCGCCATAAAAGGGACAATGAAATAAACATGACTCGCCGTGAAAGAGCCCTTATAAATTAAAATTATTATTAAAGCAAATATGATATAGATGGCGGGTGAAGAGCATGGTGCCAAAGCTGATTAACAACGAGGTTGATCCTTTGACCTCGTATCAACAACCAATCGCATCAAGGGCAATTTTTGTGATGAGGTGAAAGGCAATTTGGTTACATTATTGTCCACTAACACTTTATATTAAGGTACACAATTTCACCATCAACTAGTTGTTCATTAACATGCGTATTAGCAGTATATTGGTCTTTATTAGTCATTATAAAACACTTATTGATGCCTTATTCTACATGACCATATTCTACAAGTAATAAGCCATTAGTTGAGAGTTTTTCCTCAATAACCCTCTAATTAGTGCTTATTTATTGCAAGTAAGGAAGTTGTTGTACGTGAGCTTTGATCTTAATATGCGCTGCTCAATATGGGCCTAATAAGGCAGTAGTACCACAAGAAGACTAGTTGATGGTGAATGTGTGTACCTTAATATAAAGTGTTACCAAATGTTGCTTTTGAGAGACAAGGGATAACATATGACTAAGACAGAGTATGGTTTATTTTACAACATTATGTTTTAACATCATGTATGCATTTGGTACAATAATACAAGACGAGAGATTGGGATAAAACTGCCGACACGTCAGGGTTAATTCAACACAGAGCTCAGTGAAAATGAAGAAGAAAAACCCACTGCTGTTGCTTTAAATCCAGCTGGAACCAGTCGTAGCCTGTAGCCACAACAATGTGACTCTCACTAGGCGCGTGTAACACTATGTGCGTGTGTTAAAGTGTGTGCGGGCATTTACAACGCTGTTCTCCTCTAAGAGATAAGAGTAACGATGGATTACTCTCACCTTTCTCCATTTTAACCTTTAACTGCAGGGCTTACTGCGAGCGTTACACGTGGCACCGTGTCGCAGATGCAGTGTACAGAGCGGAGCTGTATATATAAGAGGATACACAAACAGTAATCTTGGCATATGCTGGCGACATACAGCCACACTAATCACACAGCACATCCTCCGTCACGTGGCCTCCGTATGCCTGGATGCTTTCCCCCCCCCCCCCTTACGTTTTCAATCCCTCTCTTCCCATCCCACTCCTTCATTCTGTCCCTTCCTCCACTTCTACGTTTTCTTGAAGAGGGTCTGCGCAGCTCCAGGGGATAGGAATGGTTTAAGTCCTCTTCCTCGCTTCCCAAGCTTGGCATGGTTGAACCACACTCAGCAGCTCCAGCATTCCCCCAGCAGCCAGGAAGCATTCTAAAATTAGCAGAGGATCCACAGCTTCCCCCGGGAGAAGCAAGGTCCACAGACTGATTTATGGAATCACCCGAGTTACATTTCGAGCTTGTTTTTGGGATGTGTGTAGTGCTGCAAGATTAATCTTCTTAACGCAAGCACGACGTCAACCCGTGCAATTATATAACCGCAAAAGGCTGCAGTTGAATTCAATAAAAAAGGAATTTGTGAACATGAAAACGTAATTTGTTTGTGTCACGTGCACTGGGCCGTCATCATTTGTGAGTTGAATAGATTTGGCTGTATGTGTAACAGCTTAATACTTTATTCTCTACACACGCAAAGTTATGTCGTTGATTTTATTAAGAAAATCTAAATATAATGTTAAAGAAAGACAAACAATTAAAATAGTGTCTTATCAAATTAAGAAAACGGATGATAATTAGTGTTCCACTGTTGAAAAAAAAGAAATCTTATTATTTTTAAATAAGATATTTTTCGTTTTTATTCATTTAATTTTGCCAAATATAAAAAAAGGTATATTTATATAAATGTTTGTCTTTTGTGATTTCAAGATACTTTAAGTTTGGTTGTTAGAATTGAGAAATACACATTTCAAAATGATCAGTAATATGTGATTTTTTTCTTTCCATAACCAAACCACTATACTTACATATTACTATTTTGTATTACTTCCATAATAATGGCAATACGACTTTCTCACTAACTCATGCAGCCCTGTCTGTTGCCCCTTTCACACCAGCGCCTTTTCAGCTCCGGCTCGGAGCTAGAGCCTGAAAAGCGCCGGGTTTTCCTGTTCACACCGCAGCGGCGCCGGCTCTTAGCTCCGGAATCCGCTTCATTTCCAGCTCCAAAAAATTGTCGGTCCAGAGGCAAGAGCTTTGGAGCTAAGAGGTGACGTCGCTTACGTCTCTCTTACGTCGAGGCGTGCAGGAAACTAAACCCACCTCCCCTGAACATGGGGACTGTTATGCCTGCCTACAAGCAGTAGTGCCTATAAACACACTTTATAAAGTCAGGCAACACTAACCAGGCTTCGTGTGATTCTGTTTATTTGTGCCTTACTTTGACCATCCGTTCACTGTTATCGATCATTGTGGAGAGAGGCAGACGTGTTGTTTTGTATTATTGCAGCTATCGGATGCAAGTAGTCAGTTTAGCTTCGGTTGCTATGCCAACATCACCCGTTTTATACCAGAGAAACTTTCATAACAGCGTTGTGATACCAAACAGTGTCAATTCAGACTGACACACATTCACTTAGGCTAAGGGGAACTGGGGATATGCATCAGCTGCTTGTGTGAGTCGGACAGTGAATACTTTAGAGCGGCCGCTGCAGTGTGAGCTAACCGGGAGCTAACGGGAGAATAAAGTCCCGTGGAAGAGCAGCACTGCAGCGGTCGGTTAATGCTGCAGAAACACATTAATAAACAATGAACCACGGCACTCTGGAGCAAAGTATAAGGTTAGAGAAGTCATTATTCAATTTATTCTGGCTTCGTGTGATTAAAAGCAACACGATCATCGACCCGACGCAGTTGTTGTTGTTGTGAGCGCCGTAATGGGAGCCGTTGGGGAGCAAATCAGCGATGTAAACGGTGACGTCATGACGCAGCAGGGGCAGCTCTGGGGCGCCAGTGGGCGGTGTGAACAGAGCGGGAGCTGAAAAGGGAAACTGGAGCTGAACCAGAAAAGCTCCCGCTCGGAGCTAGAAACTGAAAAGCGCTGGTGTGAAAGCCGCATGTGTGTACGCTTTTTCCTGCATGTACTGAGCCACTATAGATGTGCACTGAGAAAATAATGTGTTGATTTGTGTTTAAGAACAATTCACGCCAGCTGCTTTCAAAATCCTGTTAGTCTGCAATCAAACCAACTGATTCTGACATACAGAGAAAAACCGCCATTGAGGAAAGTGGTATTTACCATTTGTGGACCGAGGTCTGCCCACTGTTACTTTAACTATGCTAATCCAGGCAGCACCACACACTGTTTGACAGTCTGGTCTGTATGTGAAAAAGCATGTAGGTGACTAGGACACAAATTATGAAATTGTAAGCATCCAACACTGGGGCACAATTAATCGAAATGTAATTGAAAAAACAATACGGGCTACAGTACTATTAAAATGCACAATATGTATAACTGTCAAAATATGTGTAAATATGACTTTGAATTAAGGATTAGGAATTGTGGTGTTGCATAGATCCCGGCATATTAATTGTATTATATGGATCATTTAAAGGTGGGGTAGGTAAGTTTCAGAAACCGGCTCGAGTACACTAAAATTTGAAAGTACACAGCCGAAAAGAATCCGCCCCTTCCTTCAGACTTCCTTACAGAGCACCTCCTCCAACACACATGAACGCGCAATGCACGCCCAATGAGGGCACGAGATACATTTGTGCGTGCACGAGATGGAAGGCTGACAGACAGGGCGGCCACTGTACCACGGCTTCCACAGACGACATTTTTTTATGGATTTTTTGTCAAAACACTTAAGATATTCATTGCTATCGGGATGTTAAGAGCATTCCATGGAATATAACAAAAAGTGTATCTCGAGCCGGTTTCTCAAACTTACCTACCCCACCTTTAAAGTATCCTTCAATTATATCAGTCAAATTATGCAAAAATGATCAATCCCTCCAAAATAGTGAACAATAACATAATTGAAGTATCTTAACAAATAATCGTAATTATTATTAATAATAATGCAGCCCTATCCACCAGGCAAAATATGTAATTGGCATGAAATGAATGACTTAATCAGAAAGAAAGGAATGGATGGAAGAACATCCATAAGGTGAAAAGATACAAACAGATTGCGGTAGGACTGAGATACTTCCACACAACATTTACAATGAAAATCAACACAGGTATATGCAACTGAAAGTACAAAACCTCACACACTGGCACGCTGCCATCGTCCTTGGAAGTCAATAACATGATCCCCTCTCCATCTCTGCGACAGTTATTAGTCTGGAGAGCCAAACGGCCCTTTTCAATGACACTCTGGAGATGAAGGGATAAATCATCACTCGGAGAGGATGAGTGTGTGAGGAGGACTGAGAGTGAATGGGAATGAGAATAGGAATCACAAAGAGAGGAAAATACACACTCTGCACAGACTCAGATGTAGAGACACTTAAGTCATGGTGGTACAGTATGACTTTCTATTTTTTCTCCAAGTACAGATGATGTGAAGACAAGTCTTTCTGAACGCATGGACTGATGTTCAGCTTCACAAATCTAACTCTGTGTGAGCGCTGTACCCCTGCGTCTCTCTTTTTCTCCCCTCCACTCTCTTTCCCCGTCACACTCACTCTCCATCTCACTCTCTTTTCCTTTATCAAATAGAGAAAAGGTGCCTTTATTTGGTCTGGTACTCTAAAAGCATCCCCGTGGCTGCTTTTCTCCCCCGCCTCTAACTCCCCTCTCCACTTCCCCTTGCTCTGTCTCCACTGCGACCCTTACAGATACAAGAAGAGAGGAACAAATGCCAGAAGGCGTTCTGCTAGTTGGGTAAGTGAACACCTCACTGACGTGTGTGCCCTATTGTCATTGTGCTAAGGACGTTGCATCAACACATTTGCTGGCCCTAGATATCCTAAAGATTCAACTATTATTGTTGCCGTTTGTGGTAATTAACCACAGTTGAAATTGTTTTCAAGTTGTTGTATGAAAATAGTGTTTAGGTCCCAGCTAAAAAAGTGGTTATTAAATGAAAATGTATTGTGGGAAGAAATGGTTTGTCAATGTGTCCAAATTGAAAACCAATAAAGGTTGTCTTTTTGTTGCAGTGATAGAGCCCTCATACGTTCTTAAGAGAGCATTTTGGTGCCAACGCATGATGTCATTACTGGTAATTTGATTGATGCCATAGCTGTGTGGGTGGGCACTAAAAATAGTTTGTTATACGACCTCAGTTTCAACCGGCGAGCAGCGCTGGCACATTTCCAGCTGGCTGTTAGCCTGTGCAAAGGACTATGTTGAGTTTTGGCAGTCTGGTTTTGCCCTCCCCACAACCAGCCCACTAAAGAGAAACAGCTTACACTAGCTAAACCCCCTGCCTTCTGAAGGATGGCGGAAGGGAAACACATCACACAATGTGTGGGAGCTGCCAAGGACTCAGCAGGTTTTGAAATACCATGAAGGAAAAGTAACACCTAGTGGGAGTCATTGCCAACTTTATCAAGGCAGTTAGCCTAGCTTTCTAGCTTCCACTTTCCAGTTGGAATAGAAGCGTACACAACAACACAATTAGGGCTACTAAATGCTGAAATGGACAGACGTCTTTCAGTGACAATGGTCAATAAAAAGTACTTTGATGGTTATTAGTTCAATTCGAAATAGAGTGTTGTATGATTGATTATGAGCCTTTGAGCTTGAATACTCCAGTAAGTAGCCAGAGCCCTAAAGCTAAAACATTGTTTTTACAAGCATTTGTAAAAATGTGGAAGTTGGCAAAAATAGTGTGATTGTAGTTACAGAGAAAGTTTGAACCAAAACCAAATTAAATCAATACAAATGTTAGAATGCAACAACCGTGTGTGTCTGTGTGGTCCAATCTACGTAATTACCGTATGACAGCTGCTTGTATGGTAGAGTGGTCAGCTCCACACTGCAGGCTATCACTCCAAATGTCTATTTCTGGAGTCTGTATAAGTGTGAGTGCGCGAGTGTCCATATGCGTATGACCAGTTAAAGCTGGTGTGGAGTGCCACTGTTGCACTACACCAGAGGCGGCTCCATATGGACGATGGGCTGAGGCCCAGGTGGGTCGATTAAGAGGTGTGTGTGTGTGTGTGTGTGTGTGTGTGTGTGTGTGTGTGTGTGTGTGTGTGTGTGTGTGTGTGTGTGTGTGTGTGTGTGTGTGTGTGTGTGTGTGTGTGTGTGTGTGTGTGTGTGTGTGTGTGTGTGTGTGTGTGTGTGTGTGTGGACTAGCATTACTATACTTGTGGGGACCTGAATATGTTTACACAGTCACGTGTGGGGACTCGCCTCCCTTATGGGGACAAATTGGAGGTCCCCATAAGGGGAATCATTAATTTTAGGGTGAAGACTTGGTTAGGTTTAGGATTAGGGTAAGGGTAAGGGTGAGGGTTAGGCATGTGTTGGTTATGGTTAAGGTTAGGATAAGTCTCTAGGAAATGCATGGAAGTCAATGTAATGTCCCCTGAAGTGATGTATACATGGTGTGTGTGTGTGTGTGTGTGTGTGTGTGTGTGTGTGTGTGTGTGTGTGTGTGTGTGTGTGTGTGTGTGTGTGTGTGTGTGTGTGTGTGTGTGTGTGTGTGTGTGTGTGTGTGTGTGTGTGTGTGTGTGTGTGTGTGTGTGTGTGTGTGTGTGTGTGTGTGTGTGTGTGTGTGTGTGTGTGTGTGTGTGTGTGTGTGTGTGAGAGTGTGTGTGTGTGTGTGTTCAGGAAGCTGAGGCTGGATTCACACCAAATAAGACATGTTAGCAATGTGGGCAGTGGGAAACGAGGGTTGAAGGACTGATTGCCACCTTGATTAACTTTCCAGAACTGTACAATCCTTCAATGAGGGGTACAAAGATGTTTTGCATGGCTTTCTAAATGCTACATAACATTTACGCTGTACAAGAATGAACAGATTTATTGTATCTAATTTTCAATATGTTCCTCGTATGTATAGTTCAGTTCAGTAACTTCATTCTTTCTAGAAACGCGCTGACCTTTGCGGCATTCTTCCTCAACTTCTCCCTCACTTCACTATTTTTTAATTGGCTGCCATGCCACAAAGGATGATGGAACTCTGAGTACATAACCACGCACAGGTCCATCGCTTCATTATCTCCGTAACGGTGATGATGATGATGACGGCGATGACGATGATTGCACGGGTTTATTTAAGTGTCTCTGTGGAATGATGAGAAGGAGCCAGTGAAGAGGAGCTCATTTACACTGAGGATGCTGGCCAAGGACGAGGACAAAAACAAAATATAACGGGAAGAAAAAACAATAAAGTGCTGCTGCTAAAGCTCAGAGGGGCGTATTACAATGAGCTCATGAAATCGCCATTAGAGGGAACACTGCGCTTTGTGATGTGTGTATTGCACGTGTGTGTGTCCGTGTGTTCTTTGGAGTTCAGACGAACACTGTGTGCTGCATCTGAAACTTCAATGAGCAACGTGGTGGGATGACAGGAGGGGAACTAAACTGCCACAAAGAGCATGGTGGATTTGTAATTATTCATGGTTACACATTGAATCTGATGTGGCTCTGGAATCGGAGTCAGTGGCTCCACAATAGGTTCTGGCGGGCGGGTTATCTCCACTTCAGCTTTTAATTTACTGCAGAGATAAACGATCTGCACACTACTGAGAACATCGCACACAACAACAGCTCCAGCTCTAAAGGACGTAGCCCCAACATGGGGATGTGACGAAGTGTGCTCAGGCTCCGTGCTTTCAACTCTCTCTGGAGGTTTGGGTACAGAAAGAGGAAATACATCATTCACACACTGACAAAGACACATATTCCCTGAAGATAAACTCTCACAAACCGCACCGACGATGACCTCACCAGCAGAGAGAAGCAGCAATCCATTAAGAACGAGCTCCAGAGGTTGATTCCTGTTTGTGCACAGTTCACAGTGGAGGACATGCAGAGCGGAACACCACATAAACGCTTATTAGGCCATAAATGTAGTCCAGCAATTCATAAAAGATGACCTCAAACCAGGCGACAGCTGGGCATAACGAACGAGGAACGCCGAGGTCGGGAGCTTTGGAAGGAATCTACGACATGCGTGTGTTTGCCAGTGCATGTGCATACATATCAATGGAGCTCCTTTATATGAAATGTCAGGTTCAATTTATGATCCATTAGCTCGTGATAAGTGCCACACGCTCCCTCCTTCCCTGTGAATCAACAGCGAAGGGAGTGCGAAGGAGACGGGAAAGGGCATTTAGAAGTCGGCCACACAATGTGCCGATTAGAACGGTAACGGTCTCTGATGTGGCATTTAGCAGACACCCACAGAAGAATGGCCAAGAGGGGTTCATCCAGCAGTCACATCGGGATGGCGTAATGGGCAACCCTCCCCCTCTGGATTGGGTCATGTATGATCTTGCTAAGTATGAAACATGCATCTGTTTAATGCAGCCAAGAAGTGCGTTTCATCTGGTTCCAACCGCCCACTTGGAGCGAGGGGATTCAAACATGGAGATCATTGGTGGCTTGTGCTCAGGAGGTATCTCCTCCAAATGGAAGGTCGGTGGTTTGATTCCCAGCCCATGCAGTCAACATGTTGATGCGTCCTTCACAGGACACTTTACCCCAACTACTCTTAATTGAAGAAGGATTGATCACCAGCGCAATAACCTTTCCAGGACTCGACAATCCTTTTATAAGTGGGTACAAACACATTCATCTTTGTGCAGTAGCATGGCATCCACAATGCCAAACGTGGTGTAGATGCAGCCTAATAGTTATGTTAAACTAAAACTAAAAAGGCTCTTGTTTTTAAACTTTAACATTTTCATTGGCGTGAAAGTTCAGAATGGATATGGGCTACCTTTAGTACTTAAATTGTTTCTAGAAACACGATGACCCTTGCTGCATTCGTCTTTAACTTGTCCACAACTTCACTTTAAAATACTATACCCCAATTTGCTCATGGTGGCATGGGAGTGAGTGAATGTTAGCCTAGGTGGCTAAGGAGCCACAAAAGACTGGATAAGCGCCATTTAAATGCAGTCCATTTGCTTTTTATTATTCCTTTACAAAAAAAGTTGGCGCAAAGATGGAGCATCGAGCTTCAGTGGCTTATAGGCGGCAGGGTGACGTGTTAGCTGTAGCTTCACTGCAGGAAGGGCTCACCCAAAGAGCCATGATCTCACCTCTTCCTCGCCCATCAGTGGGACTTCAAGGGAAGCCGTCCTTTAGGAGGGGGCTGAATTCAACCCACACCCGCCACCCAGATAGTCTGCAGGATTGCTCCCAGTCAGCAGCCTCACTGCAGCCTGCCTGTCACTGTTTTAGGGCTTCTAGATAACAACACAATCCACTTGTTTTACACTTAAGTAGAGAAGGTCGCTGTCTGACAGTTCTTAGACATTTTCTCTTACAATGTGTTTCTGTCGTCAGGATGATTCAGAAGCACAGTGAGCAGAATTTTCAAAACCAAAACACAGCTACATTGATGAGAGATCAAATATGTTTTGCAGCCTTGAAAAAAGGTGCACGTGACCACCAGTGAGATATGACAAAATGGCAGAAGGTGGAGTATTAGAGTATAGTACTATACAGGTCTGGGAGAGTTTTTATGAAAACATTTTGTATGCAGTGAGTCAGCTGTGTTTCTTATAGGGATTACCACTTTAGGTTTGGGTTGAGCGTTTTCTGATTGGCTGAGCACATGCATGCTGAAAGGCCAAAAGAGGAGTGTTAAATCAGTATACATTCTAACTTAAACCTGGATCCAAGAGCAGAGTCTGTTTTCTTTACTCCTTCATTGCATTTGACGGATTATAGGAGCAGCAACCCAAAGTCAGGCAGTGCACATTAACATTTAAAGCACATCAGAACCAGCCTGTTGTTCATCTCTTTGTTACAGTGAAATATACCAGATATGAAAAATACAGTATATGCTGTGGAGGATACTGCAGGCACACGCGTGCATAGGAGCATAGGCCTGCAATGTGGAGAGAGGATTATGCGTTTATATGTGTGTGTAAACATGAGTTAAACACACGTGCAAAGAACATGTGTGTGTGTGTGTGTGTGAGCCTTTTTCATCACGAATCGGTGGTAACCCATTCAAAGGAAAGAATGCCCTTTCTTTTATTGTCAAAACACACCATTAGCATCTGTTCTCACAGAAAGATTACCGGGCGACAGCAAGGATCAGAGGTCCAATGGCTGCTGCTGTAAAAAGTGCTATGTAATTTGCACTGATTCCTGCACAGCGCCACAATCAGGGTCTTATTCGAGGAGCTAAAGAGGTAATCACAGCATTTTCCTGAGCAAACACGAGCGGTGTGAAAACACCGCTCGGATAAGAAAAGCTACGAGGAGAAATCAAATAGTGGCTAAACCAACAAACTTGAAACAAGTGGTGTCATGAATATTCCCCGCTAGTCCCCGAGGGCACCGCTACATTCTGCATATTGTGCTCTTTTTCTCCCTCCGCCTTTTTTCTACAGCTTGACTTCAAAGGCTACCTCTCTCGCACAATACAAGTCAGGTGAAGAGGAGGGGGGGGGGAAGCACACAATGTGCTGAGTGAGTGCCATATCACACCTCTCACTCTTTTATGTGTTAATCATCACAGCAGCGGAGTGAAGACGAATGGAAAATGGAATGAAGATTTAGGGAATTACTAGCACACCCCCCCCACCCACACACACACGACTCCTTGACATCTGCTTGCTCCTTAATTTGTATTCGCTTCTGCTACTATCGCGGAATGTTAGAGGGCACACATGAAAAGATAACGTTCTGACCTTTCATACTCAATCATGAAATGTGATGATGGCGATGAACTGGGCACCTCCCTGAAGACTCATCTTTTTCTAGGCCCAACAGGAAGTTAGCATCGCGCCGGCTCCCTTGTACTAAAACCAATGGGCTTTTGGAATATTACAGGAAATAAGATCTGTGGCTACATTTATGACACAGGATCATCTCTACATATAACCACCACACTGATGATAGTGGCTAATGTTAGGCAATACACTAAATACATGACTTCCAGTCAACACCACTAAGCTAACGGCTAACTTGTATTGGGACGAGTGACGTTAAGTAGTCTCATTTAGCAATGTTGTTAGCAATCGTTTTTTAAGACACGTAAAAGCTTCAGATGTTCAGCAGTGGGGTGTTTACTGATGTAATTGAAAAAAATGAAATTTGAAAGTTTGTGAAACTACTGACCTTATTTCAGCTATCGAACTAAAAAAACAAACATGGAAATGCTAATTAATTTCCCTGCTTAGGACTCATTCCTGCACCACTCCATAACTCTGTGGGCTGAGTTTATTACCCCCTAGGGCACGGTCCCAACAGAATCATAACGTAAAGCAGGTGACACTTGGGAGAGGGGAGGAAAGATGGAGAAAGAGACCAAGAACTCTCGGAAAGAGCCCAGGCTTTGATATACAGTAGCAGGAACGACCTCTCTCTTAAAAAAAAAAAAACGATAATGAAAAATATATAAAAAAAGGCCAGGCTTTAGTCTGGCAGGCAGAGAGCACTATCAGAGCCAAGCCACACTTCTATCAGCGAAAGGCACTAAGGCTATTGGGGATAAGGCATGGAGGCATGAAGAGAGGCTATTTCCACAGGGAGCCTTTGGAGAGGCCAGGCCCAACCTGCTAGTGAAGCCCAGCATTGAGAGGTCTCTCTGGGGGACTGCAGAGGATAAGAGGCCCCGGCGGAAGAACTCTCACGTCAGCACTTCAATCACGCCTAATCCCTGCTTAGCACACCCACTGCTATGGCGAGAGAGAGAGGGAGAGGGAGAGGGGGAGAGGAGGGGAGAGTGCGGAGTGGAAGTGTTGAGAAGGGAGGCTAAGAGAAAGAAAGATGAAGAGAAACAGAGCGAAGATAAAAGCGATGAGGAAAGGAAAAAAGATTAGGAGAAAGGATGAGATGAGAGACAGAGGGGGGACAGTTGCAAAAGGAGCCATCAAAGGTGAGCAAGTGTGTGAAAAAGAGAGCAGGGGAGCAAAGTCGGGTGAGTTCAAAGCATCTGACACAAATGTACATTTCAAATGCAAGAAGAAATCAGAAGACTGAAGATGCATGGAATGCTTATTGTCATCGATGTAGATAGATACGTCTGTGATAACAAAAGAATCATCTTGACATACAAATATGCCTAATTGCAAAGAGTTTGACTGATATTGTAATGCGACTCCCGATATTAGAGGGAATTAGCATTTTGAATATTCTATTGACAAATAAATTAAACTGATCATGGTGTGATTTTTTAGGAGAAATGTGATCAAAAGGGATTTCTTTATTGAGGGGCCTTTCATGTATTTGGGATTCACCCTTTTCTGTAGTTTGTTATATAGGTTTGTTTGCATGTCAATGGTCTGCAGAAGCAAACATCCCACAGTTTATCTCCCACACACTCCCCCCCCCCCCCCCCCCCCCCTGCCTGAAGAACCTTTATTGTACTCCTGTGTTTACTTCCTTAACATAGTGACATCACTATGTAACACTCAGCCTTCTATTAAATACCGTACATCTGTGTCCAAGCGGTTGGCCAATCACAATGAACCGCTATAAGCACTCATTCCTACCTATGTCCATTACGCTTCTTAACATTCACATGAAAGAAATGTAGTCAAATGTAATGAAATGTGTTAGTCTACTACAAATAAACACGACGTTTATCTTCTGTTAACTTGATTTATTCCATCAACGTACATAACACCAATACAGAGCCATTAACGAACAGTGGACCTCATGCTCCAGGTCTAACACAGACTCACTGCGCATGCGTTACACAGCCTCCAGAGAGCAACCTAGACTACCGTATATCCTGTAGTATAGGCGCAAGAGCTCCTTTTTTTGTGAGACAGTCAGCGAGCTGAGATTTTGTGTCTGACCAACGCACCTGCTTGATCCTCTTGCTCTGTATGAGCTCCTTAATGCTACTGATTTCCAACCTGAGTCTCTTCTCTGTGACTTGTTTTGTGGACTTGAGCGCATCGAACAGAGAGTGGTTATCAGTCACACAGAGTACAGGGGGTGCATTCAGTCCAGCATTTCCAGTAGTGAGCTCAGAAAATAGTGTGGCTAGAAAAATTGCATTGTCTACCCCATCTGACATGGCAAGAGTTTCCCCTGCAAGGGTACTGCGAACCACTCGTCTGATTTTCTTTGAATGCCAACAGAGGGGGGAAAACTTCCCTCTTTCTCCCATAAGTGTTATAAAAGTACCTCCCTGTGTGCCTCCGTCTGGGAGGTTTCCAAATGAAGCATCACTGAAAACTATCAAGTTCAAAGCATCACTGTTTCCCAGATGTTGAAATCTAAGTGTCACCTTTTCAGACTTTAGTTTACGGATGATCTTATTAGCATCATGAACAGACTGTACTGTTGCCCCTTTTATATTAGAAGCCAAACAACATGAATCAAACATTACATCAGGTCTTGTCTGTTTAGCAACCCATAGGATCTGTCCTATTTTTGATCGTAACTGCTCTCTCTCAGTTTCGTTGAGGGGTTCATTTCTCTGTGTGGCCCGACTTGCTTGTATGGGAATAGGCTCCAGGTTCTCGATGTAACTTTGTTGATGTACCTGAACTTCACCGTTAACAGTTACCAAATCCATTCCTACATAGGAGAACTTTTCATGCTCCTCACGCCCAACCTTGAATGCAGACTGCAGTTGGGGGATCACATTGGATGAAAAGTTTGATGAGCCTGCCCAAAGAAAATCATCTACATGACACGCAAGCACCCCAGTGACCTTACATTGCTCATCCAACCAGTAAAAGACTGCCGGATCCACCTGTGACACTCTACCACCAGTACTCAGCATGATTTCCTTCACTTTGTTGTACCAATATAGTGATGCATCTGCAAGACCATATACACATTTCTTTAGTTTCCATACAACATGTTGACATCCTGCCTCTAGAGGGGGGCGGATATAAATATCCCTGGATAGCTCCATACCTTGCAAGAATGCAGATTTGATGTCCATAGAATGGACTTCCCACTGGTTTTGACATATCACTGATAACATAAGTCTGAGTGAATCTGTGGCACATGTAGGGGAATCTTTCGGTAAATCTTGAATATTCAGCTCTTCAAAACCTCTGGCAACCAGTCGGGCTTTAGGCACTATACCCTTGGGAGTGTCCTTAAGACTACAAACCCATCTGGTGGAAATGCATTTCTGCCCTGCATCTTCAACTTCCTCATATACATTATTATTGTGCCAGTTCTTTATTTCTTCCTGTTTAGCTGCATCACATGAGATGTCTTTGGTTACAAGTACATCAGCTTCTCTGTCTTCTGTTTCAATGTTGAGATTATCAACCTGTGAGATATCAATTGATTCCTTTTGCCCATCACTACCATCATTCTCTAGATGTTGCATGTTATACCAGGTTTTATATTTCCCCGTAGCCTTGCCTGATCTCCCTAAGACTCTTGCTTTAAGTAGAGTATTGTCACCTCTGTTCATATATGTTACAGTCTGTCCTGTTTTTAAACTCACACCTGCAGAAGGGGCAGGATTATTATGGGCATTAGGCCTATGCGCCATTTCAGTTTGTGTTACGCTACTCAAAGTATTTGGAGGATCGATCGCTTCACTTGTATTGGCTTCCCTGTCACCGAATTGTTGTTCATTCTCTGTATTTTGCTCACTGTCTAAACTACCAGTTGCATTGTTTATACCTTGCTCACTTCCTGCTTCTGTGTCAGCATCATTTTGTACCATTTGCTCTTCATTAACCTTTGTGTTCACCTTGGAAAGCCTAGAGTGATGCACTCTCACTAGACAACCACCATGCCTCACAAAAACAACAGCCCCATCCTGACCAATAACTATCCCTGGTCCTTTCCACTCAGTGCATTCAGCTCGTTTGTAATACACCTTGTCACCCATCTCATATTTCTCATCTGTGGGTCTGAGCTGCTTACGTAGTGCTCGTCTTATCCTTTCTGAGCACTCTGCTTCAGTAAATGCTTTTCTAGAGGCATGCAAGGCTGAAATGTGCTCTCCTACTCTAGCACTCATAGTGGTACCTTCTAGCGCAGGTGGTTTATCAACCAGTACAGAAGGAAGGTTGGGGTTCTGGCCAAACACCAGTTGATGAGGACTGTAGCCGTGCACATTGAGCATACTGTTCTTAGCCATGAGAGCCCAGTCTAGGGCTGTTTGCCAGTCACATCCATTTTCCCGTCTGACCTTCTGGATGATGTTGGTGAGGGTCTGATTGTGTCTCTCCAGTAGCCCGTTGCTCCAGGGGCTGTATCCAGCCGTGGTTTTTGTCTCAATGTTAAAGTTCTCTGCCATGTCACGGAACTCTGCATTGTTGAATTCTCCTCCATTGTCACTGTAAATTCTCCGTGGTGGGCCGTGGACACTGATCCATGTATGAAGGAAAGAGTTCACCATCACAGAGGAGTTCTTTGTTTTCACAATGCTTCCAGCGCTGAAACGTGTAAATTGGTCAATGATGTGGAGGTACCATAAACTTGGTTCCAACTCGTGCAGGTCCACTGCCACCGTTTCATTGTACTCTGAAGCCAGAGGCAAGCCCACAGCAGGCTTCGGCTTGGTCTTGCTGTATCTCTGGCATATGTCACATTCCTGTACTATTTGTTGTAAAATAGTGTCACAATCTTTGTCTTTATTTCCCGAACTGCGGAGGAGTCGCTGTAGTCTTTCTGCGGAGGCGTGACCAAACTGTTTGTGTAGTTTCAGGAGAGCTTTGTGTTTCTCATTTGAGGTCATATTTTCTGTGACTGTAAGGACCTCATCTTCATTCTGGCTGTCTTCTGTGACTGTAAGGACCTCATCTTTCATTTCAATTTGATTCAATCCTGTGTCCTTGTCTCTGATATCTATACAGTAGTGTCCTGAACTGGTGAGTTCAAGAGGGATATTCTGTTTAAACATCACAGCTCTATCATTCTCCATGTCCAAGATGGTTCCTGCCCTTTTCAGTGAAGTCTTACTCAGAAGTAGTGGGATATCAGCTTTGACTACTTCAGTTTCCACTCGACATTTTGTCTGTCCTATTTTGGCAGGCAGGTGCAGTATTCTGGAGGAATGCACTATATTTCCATCTCCAAAACGGAATGGTCTGGAGCTTGGAGTTTCACTTTTCACAATCTGGTTCACTTGACTTTGACTGAGATCAGCGACAAAGCTGTCCAACCATTTTTCTCTACACACTGTGCGGGTACATGCAGTGTCAATGATAGCCGTCCCTAAAGACTCCGTTAGGAATACCTCTGATTCAGACAGTGAGGCTTTAGTAAACAGTGTAATGTCACATTCCTCTACCTTTGTTCCATCTTCAGTTAGCTTTACTTGTTCGCTACTCTTGTGAGGACAGTCTTTAGCCCAATGGAACGTGCTCTGACATATAGCACATTTTGATCTCTTACCGAACCTATCCAGTGGGTTGGTACCCTGTGACTGTTGCCTTTGTTGTCCAACTTGTCCAAACTGCTGCGTTGTTGGACGTCTGAATCTTCCTTGTGAGCGTTGCTCTGTGAATAACGCTTCATCGTTAACATGTATTCCGTTTGATGTGCCGCCTTGCACTCTCCCCCCAAAGATCCTCTTCAGCGCGGACTTCATTGCAGCAAACGTTAAATCTGTACACGCAGTCAGCGCCATTTGTCTATTTTTCTCGTCTAGACAAGCCGTGTCCAAAAGTTTAAAAGCTAGCACGGCGTCAGGAAGAGTCATGTCGTACTTTTTCATTCGGTTGTATCGCTGTTCAAAGTCAATCACATAGTCCGCCATGGACACGGAGCTCTCCTTTTTGATACAGTCAAAAAAAGAGTAAGCATCGTATGCGCGGTCTCTCTCTTCTTTGAGAAACATGCCATCTAGTTTTGCTAGCAGTGTGTCCATACCATTGTCGTTGTTCAAATCCACAGCGGGTATTTCCATGGCGATGTCCCTTGCCCTTCCTTCCAGCCCCAGGACAACGGCGAGGGCTTGTTTCTTCTTATCAAGTTCAGTAACCAGCTGCCAAATGGCGATTTCA
Source organism: Pseudochaenichthys georgianus (assembly GCF_902827115.2). Lineage (NCBI taxonomy): Eukaryota > Metazoa > Chordata > Actinopteri > Perciformes > Channichthyidae > Pseudochaenichthys > Pseudochaenichthys georgianus. The sequence goes on from NC_047526.1 coordinate 11,968,378, forward strand.
TTTTTCCAACACTCGTATGGTCGGGATTCGTCGAACTTCGGTGGAACTTTGTAGTTAGCAGTAGCCATCTTCTGCTAACCATCCTCTGCTACCAATGTTAGTCTACTACAAATAAACACGACGTTTATCTTCTGTTAACTTGATTTATTCCATCAACGTACATAACACCAATACAGAGCCATTAACGAACAGTGGACCTCATGCTCCAGGTCTAACACAGACTCACTGCGCATGCGTTACACAGCCTCCAGAGAGCAACCTAGACTACCGTATATCCTGTAGTATAGGCGCAAAGAGATTACATGTTAACAAAATGTACTAATTAAATGTCGGCCATGAGGGGGGTGCAATAGGTCGCCATCGTCAGTATGTGCGTCTGTGTATTGTGTTTGTTCAAACGGTGTATGACTGATGATATGCGTATGTCTCTTAATGTCCACTATGTTTGTATATGTACATGTATGCGGAACTGCAGGACGGAGTCCAGAACCAATGTCCTTACGGGGACAATAAAGTATAACGTATCGTATCAATGGAGACAACGGGCAGCTAACCAATCAGAGCAGACTAGACACAGAGTGAACATATGTGCTGCAGCACGAGAGAAATTAAGACCTTTTTTGGACATGTCACAGTAGAGTAGGCCGGAACTTCTCTGAAGCAATATTATACTTCATTTGGATATTTGCACATATTATCCTTTACTAAATATTGCACAATCACTGCAATTTGGATATCGCATTAGCCTATATTCAGATTTAAAAAAAATGTTATCAATTGCGGTACTGAAAAATAACTTTGAGCTATAAACGAATAATCCCGGGCCACGTGGTTCTTAGTTTCCATACATGTAAGGCATCTTGGGTCCATTGTAAGGCAAACTGGAGATGCTGCCACACCACCAGTGTGTTCCACTGGTCAGACAAGTGACATGTTCCCGCTGTACTGGTCTTTTTCTGAGAACTCTTGTGTTGTTCAGCAGTGGGTAGGATTATGCCCCGAAAAAAGAAAAAGGCAAACTGAGACACATTTGAAAATAGAAATAGGGGAGACGTGATGGAGGGATGAAAATCTGCTGCTGACCCGCGCGCCACCGCAGCAAACATTTAAACCTAATCTGCTGCGCATATGTACGGTACGTGTGTTTCTGTATATTTCCGTGTGCTTTTGTAACATGCATTTATTTGTGTCCGTGTGTGTGTGTGTGTGTGTGTGTGTGTGTGTGTGTGTGTGTGTGTGTGTGTGTGTGTGTGTGTGTGTGTGTGTGTGTGTGTGTGTGTGTGTGTGTGTGTGTGTGTGTGTGTGTGTGTGTGTGTGTGTGTGTACAGCGGCAAGAGAGGAGAGGAATGAGGGATGTAGATGGAGCAGATGGACGAGGGGAGATCAGTGAAAGAGGATTACGGCACGTCAAAGCATCATCGCACTCATACGATCGGCCCACCCACACTGGAGCAGGGATCATTTAAGGGCCCACGGTCTATCTGCCTCTTCCACTCCTCATAGTAAACTACTGCGGAGAGGGAATGGACAGAACAGACCGTTTAAATTAAGTGCAGGGGATTCTACAAGAAAGGACGATGAGTGTGTCAAGATAAATTGTAAAGGGCGATTGTGGCGGAAAGCTGTGAGGGGATTTCTAGACGGGAAGGCAAAGGCTGTGTACTGTATGTAAGTTGCACAAACAAGCACTGGGGAGAGACATAAGCGTTTGTTTGTGGGGGGGGGGTGAAGCGCTACACGTCCTAGAAATGTTAGCTAACGCTGAACAGTACCTCAGGAGAGCTGAAGGCTTCCGTCTGACATTTGATTTTCACCAGCATGATTATTAGCCCGCAGTGAAATGATTACAAGTTTGTACGTTTTACATTAACGCAAACTGAAACATCTGAAAGGATCAAAGCTGCTTTTACCGTTGACATGATGGGTACCTTCCGCGCTGCTGCTTGTTGCTTGTGACAGAATGTGACATGTTCTTTGATTCGTTTCATTCCGTTTTTTTCCACCGGCACATTTCCCACGGTAAGAGACATATGTTAACATACTCTGAGCGGCTGTGAACAGCCAGAGACACATAGGCCACCTTTAAAACAACATTTCAGAAATGTATCAGTGGTCGTTACTACAATGTGGCCAACTTGAAACATTCATAAAAGCTGTCATTAATAAAAAATAAACTGCATCTCTAAAAAATCAATAATATTGATATGAGTCGACTGCTGTGCAATGATTTCATTTAATTGTTGTCTTTCTTTCGTTCTAGTTGAAAAGGTTTTTCGTTACTTTAGGTCTTACTTTATATCACTGGTGATTTGTTTTTTTTCTTTCTAAATCAAACCAAACATTAGCAAAGTAATTTGGATTCGATATATTCAGATGTTTGGATTGTAACCTGTTGTCTAGCATCCCAGTATGTTGTATAATATAGAATGCACTTCTAACAGAGTGTACCGGCCCTTTAATGCTCTCTCACTGAGCTCTGTCAAGACTTTCAGCACCGTGGACAGGTCCTCGATCAGCCTCTTCCTGGACCATTTAGGACTTATTCAAGTCTTGTTCAAATGTTATCGTATGCCATTAGCTAGGGCTGCTCAATTCATCGTATATTAAATTGTAGATAAAGGGGGCAAAAAGTGAGCCTCAAAGCAAGAGGATAAATGTATCTGCACATACGTATGTAGTTATGTTATACAGTACAGTACAGACAACGTGTTCTTTTCCCTGGCAGCCAGTGTGTGTGGTGCTGACGGACTGCCCCCAGAGAGAAGGTCTCATCGTCTCTCTGAAGGCCTGCCAACGATGAAGCATTCCTGGCTCAATGGTCAATTATGTAAACGCTCTGATCCCACTCCACTTGCTAACCTGACTGCCCTTGAACATATATAAAACAGGGCAAACGGCATTTTAAATAGTGGGAACGACGAAGAATCTTTCAGTTTTTTTAACAATCTTCGTTGTGTCCGTGCATCTTCGAAACTCAAAGCATTGGTGCCATCCCCATGTGGCTGCGCTCGTAGATTTCCCCAGAAACTACCCTCTGAATGCCGCGTCACGCTCAAAATGGCCGATGATCAAGGCCATCTGCGGTGGGCGGGCGCCACGCTAACACCCTGGAACGGAATGGATGGTGCATTCCAGGTCCATCTGTGCCTGTACCTACAGATATGTACACAGGGGAGGTGCGGGGACATGCCTGTGTACTCACATGTCCTGCATGTATGTCCACAGCCAAAAAGTCACAAAGAAACTGAGATAAACACTGGAATACAAATAGGACACCGGAGAGATTCCCTTTTTCAATAAACCAACACTTCATGTCCCTGGCGGGGTTTCTCAGCAGACACGCTCTCCTGCATATCCAAAACAACAAGAGAGCAGGAGGATAGTAATTAGCACCGCACGAGAGCAGTCACGTGGGGAACGGATTTGGCCGGTGTTGGATGAGGTCAGTACAAATAAACACTTGGCCTCGTGGAAGTCAGATCGCTTCAACAGATTGGTAATAAAGTGCTAAAGTGCATGGCGCGTTTAATAAGTCAGAGTCGCGTTGGAAATGCCGTTACAGGCTTTGGAATTGTGACTCACTCACACAAGATTTGAGTCACAATGACATGACCTTGAGGCAATTATGTTGTCTTGAAGGTTGCGCATTTCGCCTCTGACAAAGGAGTTAATGACTATAATGTGTACATGTCAGCTCAGAGAAAATGCAGGTACGACACAAAGAGGAAATGTACCTACACCTTCTCCTAAACTCCAGGCCATCCCCATTTCTCCATTATTGATGTCGCCATGGGCATTTAGAGTCCATTATGCACAAGGGTCAAGGCGCTGGAAGATGTTTTATATGAGTGACATGATAGCTCCGACGCTCCCAGGCAAAGAGGGACGGGAGGATTATGCTTTCAAAAGAGCCATTTGTCATCGTGTTGTTTTTTTTAGTTGGCCCTCTCTGGCGTGTCTGCTTGTTTATTTGCTTTTCCCCCCCGTCTTGCTCCTCTGTGCTAAAGAGAAGATGAATCCATTTTCTGCTTTAGTGTGTGGGAAAAAATGGCAACAACAAACGTTTTACAGCCCTCCCCTCTTCACGGCAGCTACGCTATTTGTTGCTAAGGGGAGTGGGGGGACGGCGACGAGGCAAGTGCAAAGGCATTGATGTGTGGCTGCTGGTGGTGATTGCGAAGATGGGGAGAGATAAATGGCTTTGTTCTTTAGACGCTCGAAGCACTACAAAATCCTTTTAATGTTTTACCCGCAACCCCCCTAAAATACAAACAAATGCTGAGGTCCTCATTAAAGCACAATGACAACGCACATATGGATTCATGCAGGAGGCATCTCGTCGCTTTCACACACGAAGAAAGAACACCATTTATGAGAAAAAGGGAGAAGGGTTAATGGACATCATTTATAATCAAAATGACAACCAGATCAAGACTGAAAGAGACCGAGGAAGCGAAGACGGCTTAAAACGAAGAATGGGAGATGAGAGTGTTGGCTGCTGGGAGGCTGCGACTCCCCCTAAAGTAGGAGCCGGGCCTGTTGCGGAGACACTTCCTTATGAAATCAAACGGAGCGAGTGGAGGCGGCTCCAAGGTCACGGCTCGTCCCCAGGGGTTTTAAGAAAGGGAGCGGGATTGATAATGATGAAGACGACAGGGACAACGATGATAGATGATGGCCGACGCGCGTATTCTTGTATTGCTTTACACTGCGTGTATCTCAACAGAACATGATCATATCGAGTCAATGGCCAGAAACTAAAAAGGAAACTAAGTGATCGCTGCGACAAGGCGTACATATAGAACGCTGTTTCATATATCATTACCCATACATACTATTATCCAAGACGGCAGCATCCAGGTGTTACATTAAAGCTTACTGTTCTTGTCATATAGAATATTAATATCCCGGAGGGGGAAAAGCCCCAAGAAGTGATGCTACGCACTGCTAATGCAGCTGTTTTATATAATAACACAATGAGTAATTGTTGATAATGGCTTTTAATGACTATCTGCTAACCATATTTCATTTATCTCCCCTCCACTCTCGCTCAGCAATATCCGCGTACAGCCACTAAAGCATGATTAATGGTTGAGCCATCGCAGCATGACCCCGAGGGATGGCAATGTCATGTTGGATATATTGCCATGAACATATATTATGGGAGAGGGATGTGTGAGGTTATGACAAAAGAAGCACACATTTGGAACACTTTTCACTTCCTGTGTTGTGTTGGTGAGTCAGGGATAATGTGAAGGGAGGCGGTCATTAATGAGAAAAGTAACCAATCAGGACCCGACAAAAAAAGAGGGCGCTTTCTGTGTCTTGCGCCATCTTTCTTTTCTTTACAGTTTAGCTACATGAATCCAACGTTTCATGATCTAAACAAATATTCAAATGAATATTCAAAAACTATTGAGGGAAAAAATGATGTGTGTTGTCCACAGCTGACGTCACATTGACTACTACTTTCTGCGGATTGATATGACTGCACATAGTCCCCTGATTCTCCTTAACAACAGTCTGTTCTCCTTAGCAGCGGATGGTTAACGAAATACAAAAACCTTTTGGAATGTCCAAATTGACCAATCAGAATAGAGTATTCAATGAATACATGTGTGTCACACGTGTAGTCAAGTCTCACACAGTAACTGGGATTATGTCCCAGTGATGTCATCAGTGTAATCTCCTGCTTGGACAAATTGAAAGCAGTTGTGGAGTAAACAAGAGGATTAACAGGGTGTTTAAACACAGTTGTCAATTGTAATGATCGCATGGATGCAGTTATCTTATATATCAGTTAATTGAACTATTCATATCTTAGACTGCACTGTAACTTTTATCCATGTATTTTTTCTTTTTATGTTTATTTGATTAGCTTTTATTTTTAATGACTGATTTTAAATGCCATTTTCTTAATGTCTTTCTTTTTCTTTCTTTTTTCTTTTTTGGAAAGCACTTTGAATTGCCTTGTGTTGAAAAGTGCTATATAAATAAACTTGCCTTGCCTTGCCTTGCCTTATCTGAATACATGTTGGAAAAGCCCAAGAATCTGAATGTACTGTAAAAAGTATAAACACATTTCATTTAAATTAATACTAGAAGAAAATTGAAGCAGCGGAAATACTAAATTATGAGTGTTTCTTCATTTAAAACCAACACTAACGCTTCAGCCCAGACATCATTTGCTCTTAATGTATTCTTATAAATACATATTGAAAGATACATTGGAAAATACTTAGCAGAGAGCTCAATATCTTTAAAAATGGCAGATTCCTGCTAAGTGCCCTTGCAGTTAGGGCGTTTATAAATTAAATTCAAAAGTGCAATTGTTCCGTTCACACATTCAAATTCCTCCTATGTTGAACATCATTGTGTAAAGTAAAATACAATGCCACCCTTACTTTGGATTTAGTTTGATCTGATAATGTTCTCATCAATTCTTCATTTCTCTTGGTCCCTGTGTCCCATGTTCTCCCCATGTTGTGTCCCCTCCTGCCCCCCATCTCACCGGGTGATCTGTACGTGTCAACGATGATTTATACAAATCGCAGAAAGAAATAACGTTCCCTCAAATCATTAATCTCCTCTTTTTAACAAGGGCCGCCGACGTGCAGGGTTTATGAGAGAGTTAGGGGCCTATAATACAGTGTGGCGCCGGTCCGACATGAATGAGAGTATCCATAAAGGCCTGTCAGATTAGGTGTGCCCGTTCCTCAGTCTGGATTTATTATTATTATGAGCCGTGGACTGCTGGTAAATACTGCCTGAATGCAGATGAGGGGCGTGACGCCGAGATGTCAGACCACATCACACTCCATTAAGTCCCACCCCGGAGTGTGAGAGTGTGTGTGTGGTGGGGGAAACAGTTATCTGTTCATGTATATGTGGAGGAAAGGGGAAGAGATGTCGTGCTGATAGGTAGGATGTGTGTTGCTGCCGGAAAGTGTGTGTCCTTCTATCATGATATTCTGCCCTCAAAAGAAACACAATCTCGTGACACTTCAGACAACTCGGCATCCTCTCCAGAGGTGATTTGAATTCATATCCGCCTCTCTCACAGATGTTGGCACATGTTTGTCTGAAGCTACGAGTGTTTCTAACCCCCCGGTTTCCTCCTTATACACTCCGTCTATTACAGTAGCATGCCTTTGAACGCACCTTTGTATATGAGCATCGACAAAGCAAACAAAGACCCGGAGCTACTACAATGCAACTCATGTCTTCTCTCTAGCTCCCTGCCATGCTTCTTTTCTCTTGATCTTCACTCCCCCTGTTTGCTTTCACTCTTACGCTTCCCGTTAATATTTTTCCCGCTCAATGCTTCCGTCAATTTGCTGTTTCGGTCTTACTTTCCCTTTCTAGCTGACTTCCTCTAAATCCATCTTTTCCCTCTGCCCTGGTTCAAGAGACATCTGCGGTGACTGTGTTGCAAAACGCCACGCGGTAAAAGTGCTGCCGTTTTTAAATAACTAAAAAGAAAAGGGCGACAGGAAGATAGATAGGAGCGGAGCGGAGGGGGAGCCTGAAAGCGACAACTAAAGATCGACTCTTTTTACTGTTCAATGATGAGTCAATGTTTGAAGTTTGAAGGAAGTTGTGCCAGAAAGCGTGTATCGACTGCATAGAATAATGGCTGAGAGGACTACACATGAGGGATGAGAAGATGTTTGACTGTGATATTTCAGATGAATACACAACATATAAAACATTAAGGGCTCCCCATTGAACGGAAATAAGATGGTTATGGTTTATTGCGGTGTAATGGTGTGGAAACTGTTGATATTTCTTCCACACAATGATGATTTGGAATAATAGGTATAGAAAGAGTTGCACATTGTATATGTTCAGCCCAGCTGCTGATGTGTTCATATATCTTTATAGCTTTACAGTCACCTGCTCTCAGCAAAAAAAAAGAAGAAAAACCTCCCTATACTTTTATTTCTTCCATCAGTCACAAAATCTATACAGCCTAAAACGCAAACATTAAGCAAGCTGCATAACAAGTTACACTTTCTAAGAGCCCGACAGTTAAAAGTGTATGAACTTTGTTTTAGCTTTGTGCAGCAGCAGAACTACAATTTGTGTCGAAGCATGGGTGAAATACTTAGTATAGTAGTAAGCATTTCCCTGCATAAATGCTTGTATAGTATCCCTACATTCACACACACACTTCCTGTATCCCCAGTACAGGTTAATATGGCAAGCCATTTGAGTATGTATTCCATATCCTTGATATCAGACGGCAGCGGCCTACACTAGTTGGCTCTTTGATTTCACTTGTTAGATATATGGTCAAAATAGTTTGGCACTCTGCTTTACTAGTTCAATAAAACATTATACTAGTCACTCTTTTTCAGCAACTAGTGGCACTTTTGTCCGACTAGTTACCACATAAGCCTTACTAGTGACGCCAGGAGCAGCACTCGTAGCATCAAAGTCCCAACTTGTAAGCTTTTTGATGAACTAGTTGTAGTTTTACAAGTTAACAAGTGCGCTGCAAAAGCTCCGACATGTTAACTAGTTACAAAAAAGAAGCAGAACTAGTTAGCTAGTGGCATACATTTTTCTGCACTAGTTAACTAGTAGCACCCAGAATCACTCACTAGTTAACTAGTGAAGGCAAAAGGTTCACTAGTTAACTAGTTGATGCCTCTTTTGACCTTACTAGTTAACTAGTGGAGCTCAAAATGTCTACACGTTAACTAGTGAACCCTTTGCCTTTTACTAGTTAACTAGTGAGATACATTTAATTCCACTAGTGAACTAGTGAGGCTTAAAATGTTCACTAGTAGCACTAGTGGGTCCCAAAGGTGCACTAGTCACACTAGTTGCACAGAATGCTAATGAGGAGGAGGGGAAATAATGCATCAAGGTCTCCTATTGGCCCTAAGACATAGAGCGCCACCCAGCCCAAATAGTTTATTTAAGAGCTTAACTACACTGTTTTAAAATACAGTCATATGACCATATTTACAAAAATATAAAACAAAAGTATTGTTGTAATTATGATCATGTGACTGTATATCAAATTAGATAAGAACATTGAAGACTTTCTTAAAATTAGAAAGTTGCCTTAGGACTGCAGACAGGAATATAGATCCTCTTCAAAACATTGTATTAGCTGCAATTTGAAAGGTGCTTGGATTAGAATAGCACCGTGATAACAGAGGGACATTATTGATGGATAGAAATATGGAATAACCCTCACAGCTTTCCTGAGAGGCAGAGAGATCGCCGTGACTTCCGTAAATATGAGTCTAAGGCACATATGGAGAGGTTGTTTATCTTCATACGGATCTATCGTTACCCTGATTTTAACATCTGTCCAGTGTTTCAGCTTTATTCATTTCATGAGCACCGCTGATGAAATGTCCCATGATCACTTCCTCTACTTTTGTGTCTCGAGGGCCGGTGTTCTCACACACAAACATACGCACATACACACACAAACACACACACAAAGCGGAGCAAAGCAGAAACATTTATATTTCTATGCAAAACACACACTGACTGACTTCCCACGGACAATATGTTAACAGTAGGCACTAAATACCCGACTTTTCTTCGAGACGTTGCTAAAAACATTGCTAAGGCTCTCCTTATATCGTTTGGAACATCAAACGATATAAGAACACTAATCAGACTGTGCATCAGTGGTTTACTTTGTTAATAGCTTAACATTAGCCTTTCACTTCTGGTGACTGCATTAACAAGTCTTAGTATCATAAACTTTATTCGCCCAAAGAGCTTATTTCTGCAATAATCAAAAATCAAATGGATTAAAATCCCATTGGCTCTTGTTTTGGGAACCATGGCGAGGCTAACAGTGATTACACTGTTGGCATGGTAATGCTAATTATGTAATGTTTGCCATAATCATCGTTTTAGTGTAGCTCTGTAGCAGAGGTGGGGAACCTCCGGCCTCCGGGCCGTATACGGTCTGCGGGATCATTTGATACGGCCCTCGAGGTCATTTATAAACACACGCAAAAAATAAATAAAAATGAAAGAAATCTAGACCGCAATAGAAATAAACAAGCGACTGCCTGTTTTTCCTGGCCAAGGACAGGTTCCTTGAACACAAGACGAGCGTAACGTGTCATCACATGGTGTAGTGCTGCCGGAACGGGCCGGAACGCACCGGAACGCCGCTCCAGCACTTAAAAAATTACACCGTACACATGCCGCAGTTTTTGCGTAGCTTTGTCTTTAGTTATACGCCCAGTGGCGATCTGTTCATCTGACATACTGATCATACAGTCAATAACGACATCGAAAATAATATGCTACATCACAGTACAACTACTTCTGGGTCTTTGTGTGTCACTCAAGCTCGGCTCTGTGTGTGTGGCACGAGCGCATTTAGTGTGTGTGTGTGTGAGAGAGAGAGAGAGAGAGAGAGAGAGAGAGAGAGAGAGAGAGAGAGAGAGAGAGAGAGAGAGAGAGAGAGAACCAGGGATTGTTGTTAGCATCTGGTTAGCTAGCTATGCTAACGAATATAAGGAGCTTTTTCTACAACCAGGTGGAAGAGAGCTCTCTCCTGACAGACTGAGAGGCTCAGTGAGGTCAAGGCACACCTTGATATGATCAATAGTCTTATAACACAATAAGAGAATAAATGAAAAACAGGTATAAAATACTATATGACAGTAAAAAAAGTTGTTATTAATAAACAAGATTACAGTTTAAAAAGGGAGTGATTTGTAAAATATCCATAACGAAAAAGAAAATCTGTTTACAGTTCTGTTTCATATTGATGTTGAGAGATGTATCCATAGATCTCTTTTTCTTTGCACAAATGAATGGGCTGTGATTGTAGTTTTTTTAAGCAGAGGTTGAGTTCAATAATTTGTACGGCCCTCCGAGGATGTTGTAAAAATTGAAATGGCCTTTGAGAGGAAAAAGGTTCCCCACTCCTGCTCTATAGCAATACTGGCATTGGCTAACAGAAAATGTAGCCGAAGTTGATAGGAATGTCATTAATTTAGCTGAAATGTAGTCGCACATCAAAATATTGGACAAAGTAAATGTTTATCTGCTGGTAGCACTAGCAGAAAAGTCGGGGATCACTCAAGTTATTAGGATTCACTGCTAGACGCCACTATCAACCTTTAAACTATTCCATGGCAATTACTTCAATAGAGTCAGTCTTTAACAAAGTAAGAAATTGGCCTCCCAATCAAACAACAGCTAACAGCTAACTACTGTACAAGTCAAATCTACCATATAAGTATGTTTGCCTTCAGGTGGCAGTAGTGTCAAAATCACTTTAACTTTGCATGTCTGTATACAGTATAGCATATATTAGCATGTCTCCATTTCCAGTTCTGAACTGCTGGTACTGCGGGTGTGTAATCCGATGATGCTGGCTCGAATTCGATCACCTTGTTATCTTGTTATTTATCTAAAAACCAGCAAAGCTTCTCTCCACTGATGTAGTGCTTTACATTTTAAACGCTTTGTACTATCTCACCAGTGTGTGGCTCAGGCAGAGCACAGCAAAAAACAAAGACAAGACATTCTGTCACAGCAAGTGTTTCAACCAAATAAGCTGTCTGAATGTATGGCTGTCAACATCAGTTGGTCCTGAAGCACAAACAGTTTTAAGGGCAGCCGAGCTCAGCGCTGAGGGATATTTGTCAGCTGAGTCATATTAACTGCAGCATTCAATGGCACCCGACCTCAAATATCAATCCCTCGTAGGTGCATAGTCGCTGGCATAACAAATTGTACAGCGTATGTGCGCCCATAGCAATACTTATTTTTTGGGAAGCAACAACATACAAAAAATTAGTGACATCGGAATAGAAGACAACAAAGGGACGAGGTGTGTCAGCAACACAAAGTCTCTATCCGATCATGAGAAAGTAAGATGAATGACGGACGCCAAATTAAAATGCCACTCTGGCTAATGGGAAAGAGCTGGCGTCAGAAAAGCAGGTCACTTGAATTTGCACCGGGTATTCTTGAGTGGCTTTGCCCTTAGGCCTTGTGCAGTCAAGCTTCCTCCTCAACAGTCAATACTATTCATTCTAAAACACACACACACACACACACACACACACACACACACACACACACACACACACACACACACACACACACACACACACACACACACACACACACACACACACACACACACACACACACACACACACACACACACACACACACACACACACACACACACACACACACACACACACACACACCACACACACACACACACACACACACACACACACACACACACACAGGCGGTGCACTAGCCACTGCAGGCTACATGTGTGAAAAAGAAACTCACCTCTCCTATTTTGTTCATTTTTTGATATTTTAATGTATACACAGCAAAGCAGACACTGTAGCCATGGTGATGTGAATAACTATGGAGGTGATGATGTTCTTGCTTTTTCTCCTGCCTGCAGTCTCTTAATGCCTCAATCCCTGACCTCTTCTTTTTGTGTGTGCTCTGCCTTCATCCCTTTCTCCCATTCTGTCCCTCTCCCCTCTCCCCCCGTTCTCCATCCCTCTGACCTGGATTATACATTCTTTCAGCTCCCTGAGCTGAACAATACGCTCCAGCATATTAGCATGTTGCCCTGCCAAAAAACTGAAATCCAGCTCATGCCCCTCCTCTCTGTGTGCCCGCCCTTTTCCCTCCCTCTATATCACACTCTCGGGTCTGCTTTTCGGGTCAATTTTCATTTTATCTAAAAGGCATCCATCTATTTCGTCTTGTCTTGGTATGGTCTTAAATCCTGTGTGTTCCTCAATTTCTACCATTCCCTTAACCCTATGTTACATCCTTCCACCTTGCCACATATTTCTACCCCTCATTTCCTTTCCCCCTACCCTCTTTCTCTTCCATCCTCCTTCCCTCACCCCACACTTCACTGCCCTGCTGCTGGAGTGCTGGGGAGAAGGGGGGGAGGGGAGCATGCTTCATTTAATGACAATAATTAATTCTCCTTCTCCCGATCTTAATGAGCTAAATCAGTCACGAGCCCGAGAAAGAGGGGAGAGATGGGAGGAATAGAAATGGAAGGATTGACGGAATGAGACAAATGCCTCTCATCCCTAAAGCCCGTAAATGCCGCTCTGACAGCCACCCGCAGCTCGGCTTCACTCGCAATGCATCGCTCAAACTCTTTCCAATGACACCTGACTTTTGCTCACCTTGCTATGAAAAACATCTCATCGTCTCATAAGTCAGTAAATACCCTATTCCACATGTCCAAAGATTCTCTATGTCATCAAAACTGTGGATGTTAACCAGTCAGTAAATGACATTACTAAACGTCATCACGTTGAAGCACCTTTCTATAAGATGTGTCTTCTCGTAGTCTCCGATTGAAGAAAAAACGTATTTTAACTTGTTTGAAACCAACAAGTAACTCGCTTTGTTTACAACTTAGTTGTTTTTAATGTTATACAAGCATCTTGGTTTGGGTCCTTGGTTAATAGAGTGGTGCAGGAAAGAGTCATAAAACCGGGGTATTAGTTAGCAGTTTAGCTCCTCCGGGTTCCCCCTCGTCTCAAAGTCAAAGAATGAGTTTTTGGTTACTCCGAAGTTGTCTGAAGCTTCTATGCGTCATATAAACAGCTGTTGCTAACAAGTGAAAACATTAGCACTAAAGTTTATCAACCCAACATTAGCCGTCTATAGCTTAGAGGTGCTGATGATCGGCCATGCAACCATGATGTTGTTTGTTCAATGCCAAACTAGCTTCTTCTTCTTCCCAGTTATTTTCATCTGGTCATTGTATGTGAGCGTGAAAATCATTAAATTGGTGTACATGTGGAGATTATCCTGCTGAACAAAACATGTAATTACAGTATGATAAACGTGTGTTTGTCGCTAATCTTATTTTCTACTATATTCCAAAATCCAATGGAAAAACCACATTGCTTTTTGTCTAGGGAGTCCTTGCAATGCTGGCATCTGGATTGGCCTACAAAGACACATCATCACTGCACCAATCTATGATATTGTGCGATGTCATGGTAAATAGTGTACCATTACAACTGGGAGTATAATTATTACCAGCCAATGGACACACATGCACGTCTTCCTCTCTGTCACACTACAAGTCATGTGTTTTGTCAACAGTGAGTGACACATATGCCATGTGAGAACCATATACATACACTGTATATACACACCTACTCCACTGCTTACTCTGACTCTTAACCTGAAAGCTCTTTTCAAAGCCAAGAGCTAAGAATGACTTTCGAGGACAAAACCGTGCATTCATAGCCAGGGGGTCGTTGTGTGTGCTCTCTCTGCGATCCCAACAGATTGTTTTATTGAAGCTAATTTGATGTCGCCGACAGCTCTGAGACAGAAAAATGGAGGTTGTGTCATTTCTGATCGGAGCGCAAACCCATACTGCAGGTCAGGCCTGCTGGGACTGTTCATATCCAACAAAAAGTGCAATTATATGCATACAAATGATCTGCCGACCAATTAATCACGTCGGCCAAGCTTTAAACAAGCTTCAGTTATGTAAAATGATTACCGCACTATTCGGAGGCTTCCAGCACTTAGGCAGAATTGGGGTCAATTTCGCGTGACTTTCGGAATTGGAACACAGAAAAGAGCCTTATACTGGCTATGAAACTTTTTGAAAATAATGTTGCTATGGGAAAGGTCAGGTGCAGAAAGAACCAAGTTCTGAATTTCTACCCTTATTATGATTAGTTCTGGCTCATTTGGCGAAATCAAGTTACTGCTAGTTATACTAATAAAATCTTAACAATAAATCCCTGAATTTTGAATCAGTAACAGTTAATCAGGCATAATGAATGAGTACAATTCTACCTATTTTTATAATATGTTTGCTATTCAATATGTCTGGGATCGCCATTGGAACCATGGGCGGGAATGGTGTACTTTACCATTAACAATGCAAAATACTAGCAAAACACAAGATAATACTAAAGCTAACGTTGCTGTTTGTTTGTCAGCAGGTTAACGGTAAATACTACAGGCCCGATGTTCATAAAACTTGGTAGGAGGTTCTAAAATTGGCCAATGAAGATTCCAAAGAAGAGGATCAAAATCAAGGGCAAGATATATAACTATGTTTCACTTTTGTCAACATTGCAAGGGTGTTGTGTGTACATTCTTGTAGTATCGCAATAACCAAAAACTAGTTATAGTGGAAAATGAATGCCCCATCAAGTCATATCAAAAACTTTAAAAACAGAAAAACCCATGTTGTTTAAACACAACACATATTGTCTGTTTCTTCTAGGTTTTCCAAAACAACTTGAAGCTCATGAACACATTAAAGTCTGAATACGACTTTTCAACTTAGCAAATGGGACTACAGTATTTGAGGAACAAACCATTGAACTTGGCAGAGGTCTGCGCTTTTCAAGTAACATTCAAATGTTAAACATAATGAAGAAAACGTTTAAAAAGGAACATTCTACAATGTTTTGAGTCTTTGGGAAAAACAAATCATCTAATTTGTTTTGGAGAATAAATGCCATCTTATAAAGCAGGGGTGTCAAACTCAAATACACAGTGGGGAAAAATTTAAAAATGGGTACTAGTCGAGGGCCGGACTGGTTCAATGTTTATTGCAAAACTTATTGAAATGAACTTATGGCACATATTAAACCTGGAACTAACAAAGCTTAAACTATTGCCTATAAAAACAACATTACACATTAAATAATCAGTTGCATTCATTTCTTATGGCTCTATCTGCAGCTTTTCCGGAGTCATTTCTTATGATTACATTTTCCCACAGGCCAACAACAGCTTCAACAGAAAAAACCAAACATGCTCTGTTGTCGCAAGAAAAAAAGTGCAGAAGGAAACATCCATGTAAACTCAGTTTTCTGCTCTGTGATGCTAGTTCAAGCCAGATACTTGGCATCTCATCTTGGGTGCAAGTTCATCAATGTTTGGGGTCAGGCTCTGAGTTGAGGAGATCCTCAGGATGGAGTGAAGGTGTGCGTGCAATATACCGGCGGGCCAGATCTAATAGGAATAAAAAAAAATCCTGCGGGCCGAAATTAAATCCACCAAGGGCCAGATTTGGCCCCCGGGCCTTGAGCTTGACACATGTGTTATAAACAGTATCAAAGTTATGTTTGATACGATGACAAACTAAAAGATTCTGACTTAATCACAACAGGCTCACATGAGTGACACTGTATCATGTACACCAGGCCTATTCAACTAGCGGCCCACGGGCCGAATCAGGCCCTTCAGAACTTGTTTCAGGCCCACAAGAGGTTGCCTGGAAATCGAAATGGCATATGTGTAATAGCATAAATAAAACTAATGTCTGATCACACTATATCCAACGATGCGGCGAAAACGCTGGTTTTTCCATTCATTTGAATTATTTTGAATCCGTTATTTTGCCTGCTCATTCAAAAAAAACAACTTGTCATTGGCTCAGTCAAACTCACGTTACACACTAGGTTCGCGGGCCACAGAGAAAGTACTTAACAACAGCTTCAAGATGTCTCTCTCCAAGCCCAAGAAACGTAAAGTTGATTTGGAAAATCGCCAATTCCAGAATGAATGGACTGACAAATATGTATTTACTTTGCCAGCCGCAACAAGTAATAAACCGGTGTGTTTATTGTGCAACGAAAGTATATCCGTGATGAAAGAATACAAGGGAAGGCGACACTACAACTCAAATCACGGCTCGTTTTCTGCCAGTTTTCCCGTGGGCTCAGAGGAACGGAGAAGGAAAGCACAGGGACTGCTAGCATCATTTGAACAGAGTCAAGTGGCTTTTAGTCGCTTTTGCACGGAACAAGAGAGAGCTACGATAGCATCCCTGCGAGTAGCCTGGACACGAGCCAGACAGAAGAGGCCCTTTACCGACGCGGAGACCGTTAAAGAGTGCATGCTTGCTGTCATCGATGAAGTGGTTATTGACCAAAAAGTAAAAGACAGCGTCCTTTCAGCCATTAAAAAAGTACCTCTCTCAGACACAACAACACTTCGCAGAGTGGAACTACTTGCAAAGGATGTGTCGGGGAAGCTTTTGGAAAACCTTCGAAAAGCAGAGTTTATATCAATCGCTGTGGACGAATCAACTGACTGTACTGACATGGCCCAGCTGTGCATCTATGTGAGGTTTTTCGATAGTTTGCTTTAGGGAAGAACTTCTGGGGCTTATTCCGTTGGAGGGACACACTACAGGTGAGGTTATCTTTCAAAAGATAGTCTCGTTTTTTTAACGAACGTCAACTGGATTTAAAAAAAGTGTGCCTGTTGGTCACTGATGGCGCTCCAGCTATGATCGGCAGAGTGCAGGGGCTGGTGGCGCGTCTCTCTGCCATCGCCCCACACATGCAGTATTTACACTGTATTATTCATCAATCTGTGTTGTGTGCAAAGCTCAGTGGTGATATGAAAAACACCATGGACACTGTCATGAACATTGTGAATTTCATTCGCTCAACCTCCAGCCTACAACACCGCCTGTTCCGTCAGC
The DNA here is from genome assembly GCF_902827115.2 of Pseudochaenichthys georgianus. NCBI lineage: Eukaryota > Metazoa > Chordata > Actinopteri > Perciformes > Channichthyidae > Pseudochaenichthys > Pseudochaenichthys georgianus. The sequence continues at coordinate 11,985,858 of NC_047526.1, forward strand.
TGCTTGCTGACACGTTTGCTGAACACACGGACTTACGCGTCCATAACGATGTCCGATGGCTCAGCAAAGGAAAGGTCCTGGATCGTTTCTGTGAACTCCGCCAGGAGATTGTGTCTTTCCTTCGCACGTGTAAGCACAAACGAGCTACAAACCTCTTGGAGCGCATGTTAGATGAACAGTTTATGGCAGATGTTTACTTTCTGTGTGACATTTTTGGACACTTGAACACTTTGAACTGCGAACTGCAGGGTCGCGAAAAGTCTATCGCTGATTTGGTTGAAAAACGTTGTGCCTTCAAGACAAAGCTAACGATCTTCAAAACAGACCTAATGACGACAAAACTGCTGCACTTCCCAAAACTCCGTGCATTTATGACCACATCACCTGGAGCAAACATAACGCCAGTCTTGACAGACTTCTTGACAACATGGACTGATAACTTTACTGACAGATTCCAAGGCTTCAGCATTCCAATTGAGGTATTGCAGTTTGCTCGTGACTCGTTTTCCATCAAGCCTGATGCAGACCTCTGTGTAAAAGAGGTAATATCTTGCATTGATGAGAGCCTCTTTCAGATGGAGCTGGTTGATGTGCAGTCTTCCTTTGCTTTAAAACATCTCCTGCAGTCTGAGGGTGTAGTGGACTTTTGGTCTAACCATGTTAGCCAGTATCAGTACCCCACAATGAGGAAGGTGGCCTTGCTTATACTGACAATGTTTGGATCTACCGACACTTGTGAGTCTAGCTTTTCTCATATGAATGCCATCAAAACAAGGGCACGCTGCTCCATGACCAATGAGAAGTTGCATGAGTGTCTCAGGATTGCTCTGACCACTTATGAGCCAAACTATGCTGAAATAGCTAAATCAGGGCAGTGTAATTTCTCTCACTGACTCAAACAGGCTAAACATGACAGAAGTCTGATGCATGGTATGTATGCAGATCTGTTTTTATGGTCATTCATTTTATGGTCATTCAAACAAGCCTACTTACGGTTTCGAAAAATGTAAAAAAAAATCCAAGATATGAATGTTATTGTGAGTCTGATGGCTATTGTTTTACTATGTTCTATTTGCATTTAGCATTACATTTTATGGACTTGTATTGTCTTCAATGCACCTTATGTATGCTTGGAAGTGTTGAGGATATTATAAACAGGCTTACTTACTGTTAATGTGATGAATACTGTTTTATTATATTCATCTTGTTTTGTACATTAGTGGACATGGAACTGTTGGGGAAAAAACCTCATGTCTCCTTAGTTTTAAAGATGCAACATTTTTCACTTTTGTGTCAAGCCTTGTAACCGAAGCTTTCCTACTTTTTTATGGACTGGTTGCTTTCTGTAATGATTTATGTTGATACAATTAAAAAAGGGATGCACTTGACTAGTTCATTTAATGTATTAGTATCTATTAACACTACTGTAAGCAAGAGTTATTTGTAGTGATTCCTTGACAAAGTATTGTGTGGCCGGGCCCACAAACCCCCTGTGATTTTCCTATTTGGCCCACTTGCTAATGAAGTTGAATAGCCCTGATGTACACTGTAAAGAGTGTAACACATATCCTGTCCATCTTCCCCTTTGGTTTGACATGTCAGCTGTCACAGTTTGATCTCCAAGCTTCTTAAGATCGTAGTGATTGACACTCAACTAGATCTCTCAGGATTTAAAGGATAAACATCCGTCCCTCTCACAAACCCCCTCCTAATCGGACTGCAACCTTACAATAGTCAATAGGTTTCTGTTTAGTCTTGACACGTTTTTGCCACCAAGAAAGACTGGTTTGACATTGGGGATGGGTAGCCTAGGAATACTTAGTCACTGCTGTTTATGTCAAAATGAAAGCTCTCATCACAACTCCTGTTCAGTCCAGTCCATTTAAAACGCGACATTCTTTCATTGAAAATGTGTTCTAGAGTGGCTAAATAAAACGTTAAAAAGCAGTGAAATCAATGCAATTATTCAGCCTGCCTACAAGACACTAATGCTACGATGAATAGACAAGAATTGACGGATGGATTAATGTTTTAAATCAACAGAGAAGTCATTCCTTTTGGAGACCACGTTCCAAAGAGAGAAAATAAAGGAGAGGATATCCAACTCCCAATGGACCTCCAAATCCCCCCCCCCCCCTTCGGCTGTTTTTCCAGGAGGGAAATGAACAGCAGAAACAATCCAGTATCAGACAGAGTGAGCGCTGAGGGAGAGGGATGTAAGAATGAGGAAAGGGCAGAAAGGGAAAGGTTGACTGCAGCATTACGTCGCTACATTAATTGCCATCCCTTCATGCCTTTTTCGCTCACATTTCCAACTGTGAAGCAAAGTAACCAGGGTCACAAATGATGTCTCACTGCCACAGATGACCCATTATATAGCTTGAAAGGCAGTGATTATGTTGGGGAGCTAGCGAGACAAAACACAGAGGCCCAAACAATAGCGTGAGGTCACCTTGATACAGCTGCCTGCCGGAGACAGTGCGCCAACACAGAGAAAATGACTCAATTACAACCAGGCACACAGTGGGGAAGTGGAAATAAAAAGGGTATGTGTGGAGGGAAAACCAGACAGAGAGAGATTTGAAGGGTAGAAAGAAAAATACAAATTTAGCATTTGTAAAACGCCAACATTTTGATTATGTACATGCTGTGCTGCACCGCTGAGAATAACCTGCAAACAACGTTATTGGATCGTGCTCAATTCAGCTTTGAAATGAAGGCCACAAAATAACAATGACATTTTTTACCTGGATTCAAACGGGAAAACAAATGTCCTCTGATGTTAAGTAAATATGTCAAAACACATTTCAAAATCCATAAACACTTTAAACGCATTATTTTTAATAGGCATTGTTGCCTTTTTTTCAATTAATAAACAAATAACTTTTTGGAAGTAATTATTTTAATTTGAATAACACATACTGGGGAAAAGAGTTGAATTGTATTAAAACAGCTAATTATACAATCATGCATATATAATTAATGTCAACAAACAAGAAACAAGTCAATATGACTTTACATGTATTGTATTTAAGGCTTCCATTAAGTATTTCAAAAATCTTAAACAAATTAACATGGTACCATTTTCTTAGAATTTATTTTTGATATTTATTTAAACGTTTTTTTATTTTGTAATCATAGATTGTATCTATTACTGTGGACACTAGCTGTCCCATGGGAATTAAAAGGCACACAGACACATTATGATGCATATTGCAAATAGCCACTTTGAATTTAATTTGAATTCCTGTTCTGGCTAATACAGTATGTATGCATTGGTATTGAAATGGCTGTTTGGTGCCTCACATAATATGTCAACTTAAATAAAGGAACAATGCGGCCAAAGTTTATGGTCAGGAGTAAAGCAGGCAGCTTTTGGTAGAAACTCCACTCACCACACTGTCCTCTAAATGTGTGCCATCTGACAGGCGTCAAGCTAAACTGACAGCATGGTCCCATACATCGCCAGGGGCCTCCTATTTCTCTTTCCACTGTGAAAAGATTCACAAAATCCAGAGCCTGGCAGAGAGCTACTGAACACTCCAAACAGAAGATGTCCCAAGCCCTGTCCCAGCAAACTCCACAAAATCATCCCGGGAGGCAGTATCAAAGTGCTCGGGAAATGTAATTGGCTGTTCATCTGTGGTCAAACAGATTCATGACATCAATGCTTGGCAATGCAGGACACATTTCTGCAGAATTGTACTTGAAAGCATGTTACGTTGCACTTTGAAGAAAAACTGAAGTATGTAGAGCTCATGAGGAAACCCTTTGGTTTTGCTTCCATTTAAGAAACATATTCTGACCCGGAACGACGCAGGGAACAGACTACTGTGATACATTATTCACATGCCTTCATATACAGTGCATCCGAAAGTATTCATACCCCTTCACTTTTTTCACATTTTGTTATGTTACAGCCTTATTTCAAAATGTATTAAATTAATTTTGTTTCTCAATATTCCACACACAATACCCCATAATGACAACGTTGTTAAAGATTTTTTTGCAAACGTGTTAAAAATAGTCAAATGAAATATCACATGTACATACTGTAAGTATTAACACCCTTTGCTATGACACTGCACATTGAGCTCAAGTGCATCCTGTTTCCACTGATCATCCTTGAAATGTTTCTATAACTTGATTGGAGTCCACCTGTGGTAAATATAAGGTCACACAGTTGACAGTGCACATCAGAGCACAAACCAAGTCATGAGGTCCAAGGAATTGTCTGTAGACCTCAGAGACAGCATTGTATCAAGGCACAGATCTGGGGAAGGGTACAGAAAAAATGTCTGCAGCATTGAACGTCCCAATGAGCACAGTGGTCTCTATCATTTGCAAATGGAAGATGTTTGAAACCAGCAGGGCTCTTCCTAGAGCTAGCCGCCCAAACCAAACTGTGCATCGGGGGGAAGGGCCCTAGTCAGAGAGGTGACCAAGAACCTGATGGTCACTCTGATAGAGCTCCAGTGTTCCTCTGTGGAGATGGGAGAACCTTCCAGAAGGACAACCATCTGTGCAGCACTCCACCAATCAGGCCTTTATGCTAGAGTGGCCAGAAGGAAGCCACTCCTCAGTAAAAGGCACATGAAAGCCCACATGGAGCACCATGAGAAAAACAAATAGTCTGGTCTGATTAAACCAAAATGGATCTCTTTGGCCTGAATGCCAAGCATCATGTCTGGAGGAAACCAGACCTGGCCAACACCATTCCTACAGTGAAGCATGGTGGTGGCTGCAGCATCATGCTGTGGGGATGTTTTTCAGCGGCAGGAACTGGGAGACTAGTCAGGATCAAGGGAACGATGAATGCAGCAATGTACAGGGAGATCCTTGATGAAAACCTGCTCCAGAGCGCTCTGGACCTCAGACTGGGGCGAAGGTTCACCTTTCAACAGGACAACGACCCTAAGCACACAGCCCCGATAACAAAGCAGTGGTTTTAGGACAAGTCTGTGAATGTCCTTGAGTGGCCCAGCCAGAGCCCAGACTTGACCCCGATAGAACATCTCTGGGGAGTTCTGAAAATGGCTGTGCACCGACGCTCCCCATCCAAGCTGATGGAGCCTGAGACGATCTGCAAAGAAGAATGGGAGAAACTGCCCAAAGATAGGTGTGCTAAGCTTGTAGCATCATACTCAAGAAGACTTGAGGTTGTAATTACTGCCAAAGGTGCTTCAACAACGTATTGAGTAAAGGGTGTGAATACTTATGCACATGTGATATTTGAGAATTTAATCCATTTTGGAATATGGCTGTAACATAACCAAATGTGGAAAAAGTGAAGGGGTATGAATACTTTCCGGATGCACTGCATATGTAAAGCTCTAAACTGCCTTGGACCAGTTCATACTGCAGATTCTCCTCATCATTTACAGTGGGGCAAAAAAGTATTTAATCAGCCACCAATTGTGCAAGTTCTGCAAGAGAGGCCTGTAATTTTCATCCTAGGTACACTTCAACTACGAGAGACAGAATGGGGGGAAATAATCCAGGAAATCACATTGTAGGATTTGTAATGAATTAATTGGTAAATTCCTCGGTAAAATAAGTATTTGGTCACCTACAAACAAACAAGATTTGTGGCTCTCACAGACCTGTAACTTCTTCTTTAAGAGCCTGCTCTGTCCTCCACTTGTTAACTGTATTAATGGCACCTGTTTGAACTCGTTATCAGTATAAAAGACACCTGTCCACAACCTCAAACAGTCACACTCCTAACTCCACTATGGCCAAGACCAAAGAGCTGTCAAAAGACACCAGAAACAAAATGGTAGACCTGCACCAGGCTGGGAAGACTGAATCTGCAATAGGTAAGCAGCTTGGTGTGAAGAAATCAACTGTGGGAGCAATTATTAGAAAATGGAAGACATACAAGACCACTGATAATCTCCCTCGATCTGGGGCTCCACGCAAGATCTCACCCCGTGGGGTCAAAATGATCACAAGAACGGTGAGCAAAAATCCCAGAACCACACGGGGGGACCTAGTCAATGACCTGCAGAGAGCTGGGACCAAAGTAACTAAGGCTACCATCAGTAACACACGACGCCGCCAGGGACTCAAATCCTGCAGTGCCAGACGTGTCCCCCTGCTTAAGCCAGTACTTGTCCAGGCCCGTCTGAAGCTTGCTAGAGAGCATTTAGATGATCCAGAAGAGGATTGGGAGAATGTCATATGGTCAGATGAAACCAAAATAGACATTTTTGGTAAAAACTCAACTAGATGTGTTTGGAAGAGAAAGAATGCTGAGTTGCATCCAAAGAACACCATACCTACTGTGAAACATGGGGGTGGAAACATCATGCTTTGGGGCTGATTTCTGCAAAGGGACCAGGACGACTGATCCGTGTAAAGGAAAGAATGAATGGGGCCATGTATCATGAGATTTTGAGTGACAACCTCCTTCCATCAGCAAGAGCATTGAAGATGAAACGTGGCTGGGTCTTTCAGCATGACAATGATCCCAAACACGCCGCCCGGGCAACGAAGGAGTGGCTTCGTAAGAAGCATTTCAAGGTCCTGGAGTGGCCTAGCCAGTCTCCAGATCTCAACCCCATAGAAAATCTTTGGAGGGAGTTGAAAGTCTGTGTTGCCCAGCAACAGCCCCAAAACATCGCTGCTCTAGAGGAGATCTGCATGGAGGAATGGGCCAAAATACCAGCAACAGTGTGTGAAAACCTTGTGAAGACTTACAGAAAACGTTTTACCTCTGTCATTGCCAACAAAGGGTATATAACAAAGTATTAAGATTAATTGTTGTTATTGACCAAATACTTATTTTCCAACATAATTTGCAAATAAATTCTTTAAAAATCAGACAATGTGATTTTCTGGATTTTTTTTTTCTCATTTTGTCTCATAGTTGAGGTATACCTAGGATGAAAATTACAAGCCTCTCATCTTTTTAAGTGGGAGAACTTGCACAATTGGTGGCTGACTAAATACTTTTTTGCCCCACTGTATATCCTGTTCTCAGTTTGTCCCCCGCCAATGCCCTACACATATATCAACACTCCTTCATAGAAAAGTTGGAATGCACGTTTTGAAACCTTAAAACTAGACAGTAACAGTGAAAATGAAGAGAATATGTCATGTAATAGAGTACTTAAAGGGGACCTATCATGCAAAATGAACTTGTGTACGTCTTGTATACATGAATATGTGTCCCCGGTGTTCCAGGGAACTCACCAAGTGTCAGAAAACACAACCCTCTCTATTTTCCTCCATACCCAAATCTCTAAAAAAGGGGCTGCAATGGATCTGATACAGACTGATCCAGATTTGAACACTTTACTGACGTCAGTAAAGTGGCGCTACGGCTATTGATCAATTATCCACCTATCAGGGGAATGAGAGGTTGGGCCACGGCCGGCCATTGCTGCTCGAAAGCGCTGGAGACGCTGTAGTACATATGCCAGGCCTGTAAGTGGCGCTGTAGTCTGCCACAAAAGCAGCAAAGAAGACTTCCTTTGCATGGTTGCCATGGTTGCCCTTCTGTTTATTCTCCGCTGTGGCTCTTTTTCTCCCTCCCTGAGGCAAGAGTTTGCGCCTCCTGCTTTAAAACAAATGAATAATGACTCTATATAATCATATGTAAGGGATAATGTGCAGCGACGCAGTCATTATGGGGAAAAGAAAACCGACAGGCTGATCAGGAGCCCAACGCCAAGCGGAGGGATCTAGATCGGCATGAAGGCACATTATGCAATGTGCAATGTGCACATTATCCCGCTTATTACATGGCCACATTCTCAACAAAGTAACGACATGACTCCCAATATGAATTGAAATGCTTTTATGGATTTAGAAAATGATTTTATTGATTTAAAAAATAGTTGTATTGATTTAAATTGACATGCATCCGCTAAGAAAAATAGTCCGTTGTTACTGTTTGAACTAACGTAACAACGGCAGGAACTGCTTCGATAGTGTTTTTGAGGAGCTTTTTGATTACAGATTTGAAAACATCGTTGCTTGCTTGAAAAGTAGCACAATTCATTATGTCAAACCTTGGAAAGTATCTAGATATCCCTGCCCTAATGCCAAAGTAACTGCCAACTCCCCTCTCCTGCAGGGAGGCGTGGTCAGCTGCAGCTCACAGAATCAGCCCCCTGCAAAAACAGGGCTGGAAAGAGCAAATAGAGCGAAATGAGGCATGGCTAAAATGCAGGATCTGTTTGGTATTTTGAAAAAATATATATATTTATATAGGTATGGCTGTACAATATATGTTTCAAATATAGCATGATAGGTCCACTTTAAATGACACTCAGTACTAAGAATCTCAAGCTTTCTGATCCCATGCGATCCTCCTTTCACTGATGCAAAAGGCTGCATCAACAGGCATCCTCACAGCGATCCCGTCAGCACACAAGCCCTTAAACCTATCAAAGAAACTTTTTTTTTGTTCTGGAGGAGAATACACAAACACTTGGTTGAGAAAGTAGTCACATCCAGTTTTGTGTGCCAGAGGAAACCGAGGTCACGGAGGTCAGTCACGGCTCGCCGCTCTGTCACAGATTTGAAGGTGACTTGCAGCAACAGGAGAATTTCTGTTCAATTCTACTCTGAAATCTGGCCCACTAAGTAAATATATGAAATAATATATAGAACATGAATTAATGTCAACCTTATTGCATATTCAGCTTCATTAGGAACCTTTTTGCCACACATTGATGGTAAATATATGAAATAATATATAGAACATGAATTAATGTCAACCTTATTGCATATTCAGCTTCATTAGGAACCTTTTTGCCACACATTGATGGTAAATGCACAGCAATCATCTGTCTCAAGGGACTAGTGTGCCAAATCACATTGTGTATTTAAATCACAATATAACTATACTCTTTTGGATCCGGACTACTTTCATTATATTAATTCTTAACTGTAAAATAGTCTGATATTTTCTAAGACATTATAATACCTGCAATGTGTTCATAAATTATTGGACTATTGATATCTTTTGAATAGTTAAAGAAGCCTTATGATGCTTTTTGGGGTTCTCCCTCTCCTGTAGGTGTTTGTGGTCTGCAAAGGGTAAAATCCCAAAGTTCCCTCCAGAGGGAGTTTCTCTCCCACACACTCCCTGCATAACTGAAACTCCCTTGTTTACTTCCGTAACATAGTGAGATCACTATGAAACACTTCGATTGGCTAGCACTCCAACACATTGTCCTTGGGGCTAAGGGGCGGTATATCTCTAAGCGGTTGACCAATCACAACAGAGCTGGCCAGCTAACCAATCAGAGCAGACTGGGCTCTGGTTTCAGACCATACTTGCCAACCCTCCCGATTTTAGCGAGAGACTCCCGATTTCATAGCCCTCTCCCGGTTTCCTACCGGGGTCATATTTCTCCCGATTTCTGACCAAATCAGATTTACTCAGGACTGTTTCCACTCGGACTTTAATACAGCTACACCATTGTTTGGTTTCCATGGTAGCGCGTCTCTTTAGTAGCGCGTGCAACTGAAAGTCTGAAAGGGTGAGGCAGATAGTCACAAAAAACAGAACAAGAATCGACAACTCGACCCTCTGCTCACTCCTTTCCTGAGAGGTGCTGCAGAAAAATAAAGAGCTTTTTGAACATTAATGCCACAAACTACAAATATGAACCTGAAATTAGCATAACAGGGCCCCTTTAACACATTCACATCAGGGTTTCCGTTAGCCGGTAATTACCGGTTTTTAGCTGGTAAAATTTAGAAAAAAACGGTAAATTCAAAACCTGACGGTCAAAATGTCTGGTAATAATTAGGGAGGCTCCGATCGATCGGCCGCCGGTCATTATCGGCCGATATTCACTCTTAATAGTTTGATCGGTGCTCTCTATAAAGGCCGATCAGGAGAGCTGGATCTGATCCATATGGACATAAACGCGAGTGAAGTGTAACCGGAGCGAGAGAGAGATCAGATCAGCTGCTGAGTCTGACCGAGACACGCAGCTCTGCAGGATCACCTGAAGCCCCGCCCTCTGTTTAGCGAGCTGCATGAGAAACTGACGTGCTGTCAGGAGAGAGAGAGGGAGGGAGAGGATCCGTTTCTCCCGTGTTATTATTCAAAGTTGATGTAAACTTCTGAATAATGTACGTTATCTACTACAAGTAGTTTGTTTGAATGTAATAATTATGTTGTTTGTTGTTTGTGGAATCATTTATTGAAAAATGAATCTGAATTTTTCGATCTGTTACGATTATAAACTGAAGCAATATAAAAATGAGCCCGTGAACTGAGTTTTAAACTGAAGCATATCTGCTCATAGTCCGGTAATTACCTGCTAACGGAAACTCTGCTACACAACTATTATTATTATATGACCGGTAAGTTTCAAATTAGTCCGGTAAAATAAATTCTGCCCGGACATTTGACCGGCGAGAAAAAATCCTAGAGGAAACCCTGATTCACAACACTATTTAGTTATTTGGAACGTATTTTGTTTGAATTGTTTGTGTGATGCCTGAGTTTTATCAATTTCAAATGTCAAATGAAACTGCTTGGAAACAAAAACCTCACATACTATATTTGATAGTGAACAGTGAACTTTTGTTCAGAAATAAAACATGAGAGTGTTTTGCAGCACATTTGGTGGATTATGGAGACCTCATGCACAATATGACTATTGAGTATGGCTAAATAAAATGAGAGGGGATTCATTATAAAAAAGGAAAAGCAGAGATGTGGGAGGAGAGGAGACATAAGGACAGGAAAAACAATCAAGATGATGCAGTGTATTCTCCAGTCACAGCCACATCTTAAAAATGAGCTCTCGACAGTCTCCCAGAAGAGTAAGTGGCATGTAGGCCAACATATATAAAGCCTTCCTGAGCCTGAGGCTAGCAGAACATTGGCAGCAACCAGCCAGTTCCTCTGTGGCACATATAACATGCATGTGTACACGCACACACAAATATGGGGTTATTTATATGCCAAGAGACCTGTGTGAGTACAGCGTGTGTTTATTACAGTGAAATGTGGAGGAGACAGCTGGACGGAGACTTCTCAGGGCCGAGCAATGAGTGAATGGGCAGACTATGTACATGCGTGGGAATTCATGTTCCCTGCACATAAATGATATTCTCGACACACACAATCACATTTATGACGTTACTGTGTAATTCCCTTGCTATACTAAAAACACATAGTGCACTGACTGGACACCATATTGTTCATAGTCTTACATCTAACATAAGAGTAACACAAATCATGATTTAATCAAGATTAAAAAGACATGTTGAAATACACTTTAAAGGAATGGTCCACTCATTAGATAATTATTCCAAACTTCAGTATTTAGTGAAACATTATGTTTAAATCATACCCTGAAGAAATCTGCGATATTCCCCGGTAAATAATGATTTTATAGCTCTTTTTTATCAAAACCTGTATATTCCGTCTGGCCGCCGCCATTTTTGCCATTTTCAGTAGTCACGTGATGGTCGTGACGTCATCCATGCGTTCACTTTGTCAACACACGGAAACATGGCGGAGTATTTGAGTTCGGACTCGTCAGCAGAGGAAGAAGTTTTGACCAATGTGAAGAGATTGGATGTACATATCAGTATGACAATACGACACCCACTGTCCTTAGACCCTCACATCGTACAAGGAAAAACTTCCGAAGAAAACCCACAGTTTAAAGGGAACATGGGAGAAACCTCAGGGAGAGCAACAGAGGAGGGATCCCTCTCCCAGGACGGACAGACGTGCAATAGATGCCGTGTGTAAATTGAAGAGATAATACATTTGCAACATAGGTAGTCCAAATGTTTGGAAATGCATGTGTGTATAATAGGAAGATGATATAAGATACTATATGTATGCATGTAGTACCACCCTTGCTAGCGATTCCCTCTCTAGTTTAGCATACTCAGCTTCGTTGTCCCTGGCCATAGAATCACGATTTTATGGGGCCGGAAAAAACTGGGAGAAAATACACACTAGCCGATACTACGCTATATGGAAAGGCCACCAAAAACTGTCCTGGCCTGGACGCTAAAGGACGTTAAAACGGGACTAGCCGCTGCAATGGAAATGCGCTATAACATACCTTATTCTGACTCCGAGCACTACTTCTGCTCCTCCGTCGCTTCACACTTGCAGAGGGCGATTTCTCAACTGGCCGAACTGGTGTCCTGGTCGGTGATGACACCAGAAAGACCGATGGTACTGCATCTCCATTGAGTAATGGTTGTTCCATAAATCCCATGTTATGTTTTATCATACTCTCAGAGTAGTCGTCCGGAAATGTGAAATGTTCGCTGCATACATGAGCCTGTAAATCTCTCGGTTCGGGCCGGCCACATTTCGCTAGCCACTGCCTCCGAATGTACTTCTTACGCTTACCTTTTGGCAACAGATGGAACCGAGCATTCCGTGGATTGTTCCTATCAGAATTGTGGCAATATTTCGCGATACAGTGAGGCATATTTGAAGAGAGAAACTACAGTAAATAACATGGAGATCAACGTGTCTTCGAAAACCAAACTCATGGTTTACGTCACGTCCGGAAAATGGCGGCGCCCACAGTGTTGATGTTATTTCGGTATATAATCAGTTTAAAATCACTGATAATGTCATCGGATTAAAAAAAAAAAAAAAAATACTGGCAGAGACTGGTCTGTTTTATCGGATGATAATTATTTAAAAATGAGTGTCATGAGCATACCATTCCTTTAACAACTTTAATTTAGTTTACAGATAATTAATTTAGTTTACAATGAAAAATGTAAAAATATTCAACCAAAGCTTCTTTTGGATAAAAATAATACATGATTTCCTTTAAACCAATTAACATGCAAATGAGGTGTTCTTATTGTTTTTTTGGACCACTTCTAGACAAGCTAGGGGGACAATTTGTGAAACAACTGATTTGTTGGATTTTCCACTTTTAATCAACTTTGGATCTTTTTTCTTCTTCCAGGCAAGCTATCTGGAGATCAATATCAATGGATTCGTCTGATTTACAGTTTAATATCATATACACTATGTTAAGAAATGTGTTGGCGACAGAATTTTGAATACAGTAAAGTTCATTTGGCGTTGCGCAATCCAGCGTTTCAGAAAACAGCCTTAGTTTAAAGCATCTTTTAGAGCACTTCTAGACAAGCTAAAGCGATGATTTTTATCCTATGGATTTGTTAGATTTTCTAGTTATATGTCATTTCAGGTCGCATGTGGAGTTTAAGTAGAAATAGAAGTGGATTCAGTGTTGGAAGCAGGGCCCCCCGTTAGTTAGTTTGAAAGTTGCTCAGAGGAGGAAAAAGCACAATAGTTTGAGTGCCAGGTTTAAATTACCCAAATCTTTCCCATCCATTGGGATGAGGAGTCTTCATGCCTAAGGGATATCACTCAATCGGCTTTGAATGGATTTGACCACTTTTAGGATATAACGATTCAAACAACGACTTGAAGTGTTCCTTCTGGGAACTTGATGTACAATTATCCGCTGATTTACAGATGCCTCTTTCCTGACGTAAGTCAAAGGGAAAAAGTACTTTTGGGCACAAGGTCATCGAATGAAGGGTATTCTTTCTTTTTGACTGAGAGGCAAAAACCTGGGGCAAAAGGTCTCAATAAACTTGGTGGAACTTCCTTAGTTCATTTTTTAAATGTTTTTAAATGGATATTCCTCTAGCTGACCAAGTTGTATAAATCAATATTCCGTTGTTGGATGCTGGACACGCATATTACACTATTTTGAGATATTTGTATGTGTGAATCAAAATGAAACTTTAAAAGTGATAAGAACAAACATGATTCGTCTTGATTGTAAAGTTGAATTGGAGTTTGGTAACTGATCTTGATGATTAAGTTATATTGGAAGGTAAAACTGTAGATGTAACATTCGATTCAAAGCCATTATGCCCACATTGGTATAAATAAAAACATGCAAGCATTCAGTACTTCTCTTTAAACAGATTTGTCCAAATATTCAAGAGTAATATGTGTGCAGAGCATTTCCATTTCCTATGCCTATAGTTTGGAAGCCTCTACCCAAGGTTTAGCAAGCTAGTGTCCCTGACAAGACCTGAGCTACAGAGGAGCTCACTCTGGCCCTGAGCTACAGCCGTGGCCCCATTCTGCCAGGAAAACCAATTACTTAGTGTTTCAAAGCCCTCCGAGTGCCCGAGAAAGGCCCATCATTTAACCATGAGACACTGCAACTTCACTCACTGCCGACCTTTCAGCACCGGGGCAGCAGGCGCACAACCAATAAAGCTGCGCACACACACAAGCCCAAATTGTATTTAAGATCAACAGGAAAGTGAGAATTAGTGCATGGTGAAAAATAATGACTGCAGATGTTGTTAATGTAATTTGTCAACTGAAAATAGTTAGTAGTATAAATAGTATAAATAGTTATAGTAGTAACTGCTCAAATGAGTCATGAGCATTACATATTGGGTTGGTTTTGCATCAGCAAGATCACAAATATACGATGAAATGCTCAACGTTTAGTCAATAAAAAAATAATATTCTGAGATAAGTTATACTTGATGTAAGCAACATTTGATATTTAGCTACAAATAGAAGCACCTGCCAAAAAACGTCATTCCAATTTCTCTCCAAAGAGTTGCACTGCTCTCCAAACTGTATCTTCCAATGAATTAGCAACCAGCCTCAGACAGTGAGTCAGCGGCTAACGGACTGACCTCTCTGCAACACGGATTGGGTGCTCAGTGTCTGCTTTCCTCCATCACTCACACACACATCAACAGGTAGGGCATCCAAATAGTGGTGCAGTTATACGTCAGGTCTGTTTTCCAGACATGGTGTCAGACGTGACCCTTTACGGGAAGCCATGTTTAGCTGGAAGAGTCTACTCTTGGTTTTACACTGAGATATATCTCTATCCGAGGCTCATCAACGTGGTACAAAGCTCTAACACAAATCTTTGTTTCACCGCTCCATTTGCCTCCAGTACATTCAATATGCTCTCTCTTCGTCTGTCTCGCTCTATCTGTCTCCGCGGGATAAGTTAATGAGTCCAATGAGAATAAAGACTCTAAGAGGGGAGTGAGGAAAAGACAGCGAGGAGGGGAGAAAGATGGGGGACGCAATCAGATGTGGCTCTCCCCAGCCTTTGGCAATGACAAAGTGGAGCAATTATGCATGAAGGCTGTGACATTGACTGTGGCATCACCTCTTCTGCTGATCTGTTCAAAAGCAAACATGCTCTATAATTCAGGAAGGCATTCACTCAATCACACAGGGACATGCGCAGAAAAATACATTGCCCTGCCAAACATGTCCAAGGACACGGGTGATCGCACTTTGACAAGTCCACACGTCTGCGCGCACGGATGCGTCATTAGCTGGTAGCGCGGCGCAGGTCGGCAGAAGGTCAGAACCGATCTCACATTTTTCAACTACTGGGTGCTGCGAGAGGAAAGTATTCCCTGCACGACTCCATCGACTACTTTTAGCCTCTCATTTTTCTCTGGACACACGCGGTTTGCCCTCTTTACAAAATCACAAGCCCGCGGCGGCCATCATCCCTCTCCACTGCCCCACTTGATGCTTGGGTGCGTAGTGGTGGTGACATGCTTGAAGGAGATATTGATTACTCAAAAGAATGAGCCCTCAGTGGCTGTGGGTTACACTCATAAACGTAAGACCTCTAAATGGTCAATGTTGCATGTACGGGCAGTGAACCATTCAGGAGGGTAGAGAAGGAATCTGTACCAGCTAGAGGTGACAACAGTAATAAGAGTCATGGCTTTATTGGCTGTGTTTAAAGGGGAGTAATAGTGGAAAACATTGCTGTTAAAGAAGGTAAGTGCTGTGGATTTAAAAATGATGCAGCTTTGAGCTTAATGCTAACACAACACGTTAAGACCCTCACAACGAAACTGTGAAATTGCAGCTAGTTAGCAGACTGACCATGTTTACCATTGTAATTTAGCATGTTAGCATGCTAACATTTGCTTATTAGCATTAAGCAAAGTGCTGCCGATGCAGATGGGAATGTTAAGCACGGTGAATTAAAGAACGAGGGAACTTTGAGGTAAATGCTAACGGGAGTATGCTACGACCCTCACAACAAAACTGTCCAACTGGTCAAATTTAGCAGATTGACCATGTTTACAATCTTAATTTAGCATTTAAGCATGCTAACACTTGCATTAAGCAAACTGATGCGTATGGGAATGTTATTAGTTTTGTGTGTATTTGGTCACAAACAGCTTTCAAAATGGTATCTGAATATGGCACTCCAATGTGTGTTAAGGGATCAACAAAGTGAATTTAATTCATCATAAAAGGTGAATGATAGTGTGTATCAAAAGTTGTTATAATCAATCTAATATCTGTCAACAAAAGTGCAAAATTAAGTTTGCGCCAGCCTTACGGCTAGTGATTGCGAATTGTTTTTAACCAGCCATTCAATAGAAGATTATTATCCTTTTCTGGCTGCTGAGTGAAATGTACCACTTGCACATTGCACCACTTGGCAGGTGGCTTATGCTAATGTTGTGTTTTGGCTGTTAGGATATTGCACTCCATCCAAAAATATAAATCTCATGGTGGTGCTCAAGATAGAAAAATCTGACAAGATCCCCAGATCTATATTTTAAGGGATATTGCTAGAACAATTGTTTACCTACTTCAATTAGAACTCAAGTGGTGCTAGGCATTTTACCCCATGACGAGTATAGAAATGGATATTTGGTGGATAAGAGGGTTATGAAACCACTTTAATTTTTGTTCTTATCCTCGAGCAAAAAACACACCAGCAAACACATACAATAACGACACGGCTCACTCTTGATCAGGAAAAGAAAACCACGCAGCTGTAATTCTAACATTCAACCTTCTTGCAGAGAAGCAAAAATAATTACGGATTTAAATTGAATCAATCCCTCTAAGTGTGCTTTAATGAAGCTAATGGCCTGTGATCAGACATTAAGTTTGTAATCACTGAGAATTCCCACAGCGTGTCATCTTTGGAAATGAAAAGACGCACACAAAGACTTTGCACCTGTCAGGATCTACTAAAAAAGGTGATCGCTCAGCATATTTCCCAGGCAAATGATCAGCCAATTACACGACTAATTATTGTCGCATGCAGACCTGTCAGACTGCAAGAGCGGGGCAGCGGAGATCAATAGGATGTGTTCATGTGAGCAACACACACACACACACACACACACACACACACACACACACACACACACACACACACACACACACGGCTGAATGAATGGTAAGAAGATGATCAAACGCTTTGAAATGCTTCTGTGGGTTTCTCAGAGGATCCCAAGTCGGGCGCGGAGGCAAGGGGGGTTAATGGATGTGCTGCGATGCTTTGAGAGGAAAGTTCATTCAATAATCTGCTCTGATACGTTTGAATTTCGATATCAAATAAAAAAAGAGATAAAAGACGGAAATGTTGTTTTGTTTACTTCGGGCTTGAGGCAGGGTCAGGGCTAGGACTACATTGGATTGGGAAAAGGACAGGTAGTGCATAGGGAGGGCGGGGGGGAGTGTTACAAAACAGCTCTGAACTTCAACTGAACTGGGGGGGAATTGAAAGTGGGAGTAGGAGATCAAGAAAGAGAGAGAAAAAAGGAGGGACAGATGATTTAATCATGATTTACATTACATCTACAAAAGATGGAGAGAGAGAGGGAGGGAGGGAGGGAAGGATGGGGAGGCTCAAAGTGAACTGATGACTGTCTGATCAAATACAAATAATAAAGGGAACGGGGGAGGTAACCGTGTGACTAATTGGTAAGAATGAGCGGCACACAAAGGACAGGGGGATGAAAGAGAGGACAGATAGGGAGAAATGTAAAGGTGACGCTAGCAGAGGAAGGAGAAACAGAAGAAAGCTAAATCAGGAAGTACAGAAATGATTAGAATAATGAAAGTCACTGCGAGCTAACATAAAAGAGACATGAGTGGTATAGTATGATTCAGTCCGATATATCTTAATGTCCTGATGCTGTAAAACGTGTTATTGGTTCTCTCAGGAACCTATAATGGAAAACATTGCTGCGAGATATATTAAGCTCTGTGATTTTAAAAACTATTTAACTTCAAGCTAAATGCTAACGAGAGCATGCTGACACACTCAAAATGAAAATGTTAACAGTCTTTTTTCTCAGCATGTTAGCACGTTAGCACTAAAAGGCTACGGCTAATAGGAATGCTATACATTTAGCAGATTATAAGATATAATATATGAGACAGGAGTATAGTATGGTATAGTTTGATTTAGTCACAAACTGTTTATCTTGTTGTCAAGTTTGACTGCATGAGCACATCATGTATAAATAAAAAAGAACAATATTTGAAAAAATGTAAGTCCTTGGTTTCATTGCTATACACTCATTCTAATCCATCTGGAAAAAACAAATTGCAATTCTTTTTGACTGGTTTTGCAATTGCGATGTGATTCACGATGTTCAAGGGATTGATCATTGAACAATATATTAAAATGATTATCTGTACCAAAACTAATTTCGTTAAAACGTCTATTCGCTGTGCAGCCCTAGTCAAGCGCGTAAAATAACCAAACATACAGACCGCCACATGAACATCCATGTGCAGCTAAACATGCGTTCTCTTTCCGGAAGCCAACCAGCACACGATTGCACACATGGCTGGATATGTGCAACACACACAAACACACACAGCGAGAGTAGCAGTGGGTGCTGATCAGCGCTTGATTATCTTCCCTCGGTGGAGCGCACCGTGAGCAGAACCAAAGCGGATGACTTCATTAGCATATCATCTGCATAATGGCTGAGCCAAAGCAAGGGCATCGGCCTGCTACGTGGCTCCAACCATGTCTCACTGTGAGGCGGAGGGGTCAGGGTCAGAGACTCTCTTTCATTTTGATTAGAACTAACCATATGCCGGGTCTCCTTTAAGTCACGTGACTGCGTGAGACATCTCAACTCGCTGGTTAATTGAGGGCACGATAAAAGGAAAAAGATCATTCGTCTCTTTTGTGCACATCACTGGAGTTACCTCGCTGATACTCCCAATTATAGTCCTTTCTGCGGCAAATTAAAGTACGCACATGGATGTTTGCACAGCGAATGCTAATTGCCTGAATATTTCTATTTTAGCATCCACTACGTTCCTCTTTTACGCAACGCTTGGGGATATTTGGTTAAAAAACTTGTATAAATATGAGGAAGAATCCAAGATGAACCCAAATAAGATCTGATTAGATCAATATATTGATAAGATCAATATGTATTGTTCTAACTCGCATTAAAAAGACAAAGGTCCTCACCTTACTTATATTTCTTCCCGTTCTCAGGATGAAAAGCCATGTATTATTATCAACGCTCCTAGAATATGTATTTCCCTCAAATGGGGCGCCCGCAAAGGTTTTCATTCGCACCTCACAAAAGTCTGTCCTTGGTAAGTGTTTGAAGAATGACTCTCAGCTTTTTGAACATTCCTTATCACTTACTCTATAACTCAGAAGTCATGGCCATTTTCCATTAGCTCGGATTAAGTTGTGTTCTTAAGTACTCTCTGCCTTCATCATAGTTCACAGGCGCAAGAACTAAGATGAAATACATTTTTGCGACCGAATTTTTTGAGTAGTTGTCATACTAGTAAACACATAAGTGTTCACAATGTGTAAATAATGCTGAAATATGTTGCTAAGTGATGTCGGACTCCATGGATGTGAAAGCTTTGTAAAGGTTTCCATGCCATTGATGGGGGGAAAAGGCGTGTGAGTGTGAATGTTTATCACTACTCAGGAGCAGGTGGCACCTTTTATCTTCTGCCACCTGTGTGTGAATGTGTTTGTACATTTGGCTGATAGCTGGATTGAGTAGTAAAGCACGTTGAGTGGTCGCTAAGACTATAAAAAGAGCTGTAGAAATTATTACTAGAATTTAGAAATGTAAAAGCCACAACCATATGTCAAATGTTCGAAAAGATTTTTGACAAATAACTAAGCTTGCAACATAACATAGCAACCACAAACCATTTGAACAAAATGCTAATACGTTGTAAGCTTGTTTTCATTTTGTTTGGCTTATACGAGCAAAGGAGCAAAAAAGACGTCAGACATAAATTGCCTCGGCAGGGGATGGTCTTTTTGTGAATGTGTAACACCACACTATTGACACACCTCAAGGGATTGTGCGAACATTTGCAGGGAAATTTAAAGTGAAAAATAACTATTTAAAAACACATTTCAAGGACATAATATGATAGTAAAGAGAACATTTTTGGTAACCATGGCCTACACAGGGGAAGGAATGAATGCAAAAACCCAAAAGTGAGTTGACATTTTACCACTTTTACCACTTTTCTCATCTAGAAGTCACATTTTTATTTACCTATTTTTGTTTAAATGCTTTAAATAATATTGTTTCTTCATGAAATCAGAGGTTGTTAACAATGACTAAATTAATCTTATTAACGTTATTACGCCAAACATAAGCCACCTTTAGTTTAGCAACGTTGATATGACCGTGAACGTTTGTTTATAGCCTTAGGTTAGCTTGTTATTTGTGGCGATTGTAGTTACGCTGAAAGAAAACGCACAAATGTGGAAATGTTGAACAAAACATGTTAGAATCATAAATGCTTGTTTGTTAAAGATCTTATTTTTTGCAATTCTCTGAAATCCACAGAAAAAAAATCCCATTGCTTTTTGTTGAGGAAGCGATGCTAAATCCTGGGTCGGCCTTAAAAACATTTGTATCACTCCACCTGATCTGAAGCTATTAGACCAAGGAGGATCAATGAAAGGATCAAAGGAAACCAAAAGTGCATCTGTACTTTGCAGTTAAAAGCTGACAATGTAGCGGTATTCTCATACGTCTTACTGGAGAAACATTTTCTACCAGACCAACAGGCAACAGAATTAAAAAAAATTCATCTCGATGACAGAGGTAACAAACTAGGAGAGAGAAAGGCCAAGAGAGTGTTCTCCAACAGTGCTGGCTGCATTTCTTACCATTCTGCTGCCATGTTTGTTTACTCTCTCCCTGGTGTGAACATCTCTGCATGGCTGCAGCCATCACATCTACACATGTCACCCCTCTGCAAAATCACACAAACACTGCACACAAACAAACACACACACACACTTATTCCTAAGCCTTCTTGCGCTCACTTAGACTCTCACTATACAGCCCTTCAAGCC
This sequence comes from Pseudochaenichthys georgianus, assembly GCF_902827115.2. NCBI lineage: Eukaryota > Metazoa > Chordata > Actinopteri > Perciformes > Channichthyidae > Pseudochaenichthys > Pseudochaenichthys georgianus. The sequence goes on from NC_047526.1 coordinate 12,006,998, forward strand.
ACATCTTAACCTAGTTCTTTGCATAAATCCTACTCATAAGGTCTCAGGCACTCCACAAACAATACACGGCGTTCCTGAGCTTTCAGCCTTCTGTGGTCTCTCAGTATACTACTCCTCGTGTGAATCATCTGATTGGATTGTGGCGTCTAATTTTGACTGATTCTACTTGAAATGGGGCACATTTGCGGCAGGTTTCCTGACTCGTAAGCCATGAAATGATTCACGTTTAATTCCAACAAAGCGTGGAGGTAGGAATGTTTAAGTTTGCATCCCTTTCTGCAACAAATCCAATAAAGATAATTTGACGAATATGTCATGCACACAAGAAGTATTTGGTCGCATGACTGAATGCGTTTTACTTTTGGTCATCAGCAGCAATGCAAATAAAGATGGACAAATATGCCGGTTACATATTCACATGTTCCCTCCCTCTCTCTCCTTCCCTCTCCCTGTTGCGTAACCGCTGACGCACTCATGATCCGTGAAAAAGTGAGAATCAGTTTTGCTCGGTTGATCCTAGAGGTCAGCGGCAGAGAGATAGAGAGAACAGAGGGAGAGGAGTAAAGAGAGCACGAGGCCAAGAGAGAGAGAGAAGAAGGAAAAGATAAGCAACAAGCAGGTTGGTATTGGTTTGTTTGTGTGAGAATTGTAGCCAACAATGCGGTGTAAATCTCAGCCCATCGGAGGAAGGTGGAGCAGAATGTATCATGACAGTCAATTGTGTGATCTAAATCGAGGAAATGACACAGCAAAGAGATAGATCCAAGCAGAGAGATAAGGGAAAACACGCTACAGAAATGAATAGAGAAGAAACAATCGATACCTCCCTCGGACTCAATAAACCAAAGGCAAAATCTACTTCATTCCTTAATAATAATAATTCAGCTTTGAACCACAGGCACAATTGCTTGTTACAATTCTGAACAATGTAGGCCTTGGCAGCCATAGATGTCTTTGTTACCCCAGCCAATGAGCATACGTTCAGAAACAATTGGGAACCCCACAGGTGAGGTATTCACAGCCTGCTTGTGTAGCAGCCGGTCACGGCCGAATTCAATTTGACCTCAATTTCTTAGCAACTTTGAAATCCACCTCCAACATTGTGTTGTAGTTTCAGACGGAGTAATGAGGAGAGGCAAAGTTAAACTCGATTCCAGGGTGAGCGTCTGGCCATTAATAGTCGTTTATCAACAACACCACCGACGCGTGCCAAGGCCAGAAAGTGCCAGCTGGTGCTCTGAAATCCAATGTCTGAGGCATAACAGGAAAACCCGTTTCCATCCCCCACCCCCCCCAAGCAACCCTGCATCGAGAAAAAACAATCCTAACCCCTGATGACACCCATTGCCTGGCCCTATCGCATGCTTTACAGAAAAGATAATGAAGGACAAATGCTTCATTTCGCAACATGCAGTCATGGGTCAGTAGGGTAACAACTACATACTGGAGATGCTTGAAGTGATAGTGAAACATTTTAGTATTATTCTATTCTTTTGAGAAATACATTAACTGTGAATTCTGTCAGAAAACAATTCACTTACAGTATGTAGACAATAAAAACATGTTGGGATACTCCCAGAAGTGTTCCCATTAGCATCAATATTCTGTCAGCAATAGACTATGGAATATAGCTATTACAATGAATGTGGGCTGATTGAAATGTAAATACTCTACCAGGTGGAGAACATTTATTTTCTTGAAAAAAGCTAAATCTGGACAGAATTGATAAGCTAAAAATAAATCTGTAGGGCACTTGGATACTAGTAAGACTATGTGGGAACAATGAATTAAAGACAGCTTCTAAAACAGTGTCTGATTCGATGCTACAGAACCAAATTGTTCTATTCAATGCATTCTCCTCTCTCTATTCAAAACCTGCACTCTTCCTTACCCACCATGCAACTAGACCAATAACAGATTGGTTATAGATATTGGGTTTCTTATGCTAGCAGGGGCTAACCTAGCATTCATCTGGTAGCCTAAATCCAAGATGAGTCAGTGGTCTTCTTAGCTTTCGTCTTTCTCTAAAACGACAGACTTATTGTCTTCCTCTCCAGCAAGCAATGACCCTATGCATCTCATTTGAGAACATTTATCAGACTTAATCAAAAAGTGTTTTCAAATGTCAGTTATACGCCCCAAAGACCTATGAGCAGACGTTGGTGAATACAATTGGTGGTGTTCACTTTCGTTCTTGCACTTGCACCACTGAGTCAAATAAATGACAAATAGCAATAATTGCAATCTTATTTTGTTCAAACACTCATCAAAAGAATGCAAATGATTCAATGAGTCACCAAAGTGCAATTCAGACTTAGAGCGTGGGACTTTCTTGAAAACAGGCGTCATAAGGGGTTGGAACTAGGGATGCACGATAATTATCGGCCCGATAATTATCGGTCCGATATTAGGAATTATGACGTCATCCCGATAAACCCGATACCAGTATTAATAGCCCCGATAGTATACAATATATTTTTGGGTAAAAAAAAAGAAAAAAATACTGCGGTGTGGGTGGATTGGGATGAGGGGCGCTTGTCTTTCACTCGGCTCCTCCCGTTTTGCCAGTACTGTGGTATTAGTGGTTAGTGGAAGAGGGGAGTTCTTCACAAATCCAGCGCTCCCTAATACTTTGAACCTGATCAGTCACCTGAAACATCGCCATCGCTACGATGGTGTGTTAAAAGCGTACGAAGACAATAATACAATACAAAGTGTGTGTGTGTGTGTGTGTGTGTGTGTGTGTGTGTGTGTGTGTGTGTGTGTGTGTGTGTGTGTGTGTGTGTGTGTGTGTGTGTGTGTGTGTGTGTGTGTGTGTGTGTGTGTGTGTGTGTGTGTGTGTGTGTGTGTGTGTGTGTGTGTGTGTGTGTGTGTGTGTGTGTGTGTGTGTGTGTGTGCGCGCGTTGGAGCTATGTGCAACTCAAGGCATATGCTCGAACCGGAGCTGCCTGGACGCTGCAATCATGTTGCGCACTATCCGTGCTGAGTGTGCTGACTTCTCCTACAATGTCCCACTGTCTGGCTTCCTGCATAAAGTCAAGTGCTCGGCGCAGTTGTGGCGAAATGTCGCTCTTCTGTTTTCATTTAAACAGCTCCTTATATCCGTTAGCGCAGCTAGCTAGCACCAGATGCTAACAACAACAATGCACGCAAGGTCTCTCTCTCGCTCGCTCGGGCCACACGTACACACACCCTCCCGGTCCTCCAGATGGCCAGTCGGTGCCTGCCGGTGAGCGTGGAAGTGTGGTCTGCCACAAGCGGGCGGCAGGAGCGGGGCTGTGAGCATCAGCGGGGCTGTCAGCATCAGCTTATAGATGGTATTTTAAACTCGATGCGCTCTGAAACTACGGGGCGGCCAAGGAAAAAAAATATACATGTGTTAATCGCGTTAAAATAATTAGTGGCGTAAAAAAATGTTTATTATCGGTTATCGGTATCGGTCTTGAGAAGCAGGAAGTTATCGGTATCGGTTTCAAAAAACCAATATCGTGCATCCCTAGTTGGAAGTTCCCATCATTATATGCCATTAGCTGATTTCCAATGCTTGACACATCACCGCTCTGTTAAAGGAGCCAGTTTAATTAAATTGCTCCCCAAATAATGTGACCCTACTTGACGCTCTTAAGAACAAACTGCAGTGTATTTGTTCTGTTGGAACTTGTATCTTTCTTTCGAATAAAACTTTCTGTTATTAAGTCTAAATAATATATGAGCAATCACTATTGCAGAGAGGAGACAACAAGTCTTAAACTTGTGTAAACACAATGGAAAGTGCTAAAAAGTCATTGCAATAACTCTTCTTTAGTACTGGCAATGTCCAGCGAACTAAGGGAAAGACTCAGAGGAGGATGGACGACGCTGCACATAACTCCCGCTGAAGCCTGGCAGTATCTGTGGACAGGCAGTAAGCACCAGCGTGAGCCTGACTGTGATGTGACGCTCATGATGTCCACAGTACTTTGAACTGAAAAAACACAAGAAAGAGAAAGGGGGAGGTGGAGAAAGTAAGAAGAACTGGAATACTGAGGCAGACAGAGATGAATAGGGTCCGACAAAGGCATGGACGGGCCACTGAGAGAGAATAGGGGAGTATATACAGTGTATATATAGTGAGAGAAAGGGGGGGGGGGCAGAAAGAGAGTGTGACCGAGGCAGAAAGCAACCAAAATTCTTCTGTGAACTTTGCGGCTTCACTTTCAGGGGATAATTAGGGACAGTGACTCCAGAAGCAGAGAGTAAGTTCTCAGTCCTAAGCCTTCATGCAGGGGGGATTAGACTCAGGCAGAACTCCTCACTCCCCTCCCTCATGTCCTCCCTCCCTCACACTCTAACTGCTCTCTAAAGTGGACTCACCCCCAATGCCAAGTCATGTCCAAAGTAACTGCATTTCTGTTTCGTTAAAATAGAGAAAAACGTTGGGTATCTAGGGTAACGTGCTAATATAGGGACGGAAGCATTCTTGCATGGTACCATAAAACTGACTTTCATTATTGGACGGTATAACCAATATGTCGACTCTTTGTCTTGGATGTTTGTGTGCTCAGGTTAAAGCTACTTGGTGATGCTGGCAGCAAGACCGAGAGGCTGTCGATTGAAAGTATCATCTTTGACCTTGGGCTAAATTGTCCTTCCCTAATCCAGCTGTCCAATGAACAATGATTAGACATGTGGGAGAAAGTAATGATGTCACAGTCAGTGAGCAATATGGGCTTTTTATGATTTGTGCATCGTGGTAAGACATTGTTTTACTTCTTTGTTTGACCAACGCTAACAGCAAATGGAATTGCTGTGGATCCGTGCTTTGGAAGACAGTCGTAGTAGTCGAACGCTTAGTTAATTGCTTTGAATACAATATTTGTAAAAAGGTCATTTTGAATGCTAATAACCACCCACACTACCTTGGCAAACACTTACTGTACCAACAAGGGAATACTGGGAATGTGTTTATATTGCATAGTTCAACGCAGAGAATGAAATGAGCCTTGTTTTCAACGTGATACTGGAAACCTGGAATATGATCCACACAATACATCACGTCTGGATGGCGTTCATTCAACAGCTCATGTCTTCCACTGCTTTCACGGAACTACAATACATCAATTCTTAACACAATGATAGCACACATAATTACAAGCCTCTGTGATCAGATCTAATTATCAGGATTACACAGATGATCACATTCGATATTGTCATCTGTAAATGTTTTTTTTTGTATTGTCTCACTACATTTACTTCACATAAAGACTGCCTTGTCATCTGTTGCTGTGTTATTCTTCCCCAAAGCAAAGAATAGGCCATATTCAGTGAATACAATTGCTCAATTTGCAACTATCTGAACAAGTTATCACGAAAATACGTCTAATAAAAGGGTCTAATAAACTGTACATATCCGCAGGTTTAGATGTAGAAAGTTTCCAACTGGAGCAATGTTGCTATCTAGAGCACAGTCCTCGGTCCACTGCCATGGCATATCAAAAGTTTACTACTGTTCATCAAAGCTATGCATCAAAAAAAGTAGCCTCTCTGAGCCAAGAACAATCGGGGGGCCTGGCCGACTGCGAGGGATTGAAACTTTCTCGACTAATGCCTGTGGGTTCGTGCGGGCATCAACCCCAGATTTGAGTACAGGAGTGACAATGTGCTCCATATTTCTCATCAGATATACACAGGGTTGGGAGGGTTACTTTGTAAATGTAATCAGTTACTGATTACATGGCTCTGGAAGTAATCCGAATACAGTTACAGTTACATGTCTTAAACATATTCAGATTACTTTTAGATTACTTTCTTTTTCCATCACAGATGGGTATGTTTTGGTGAGCAGGAGACACCAAAAGCTAAAGGAAACTGAACGTGTTTTTACTGTTTTAATGGCGTATCAAGAGCACAACTGAAACATCACATCTGAAACGATGTAACAACATAATAAACATTTCGGGTTCCCTGTGGACTACAACAATGATGCGGTGCGAGTTGTGGATCAGACGAGGACGGTGTCTCGGCGTTGTTCGACAGCGGTGCGGTATGCTAGTGGTAACACGTCAAACTTGCTCAATCACATCCGAGTCAGTCTCAGTCCCCAGCGAGAGGGTTTTCTCGACGGCAGGTGACATAGTTACCGCCAACAGATCTGCCCTCACTACTGACAACGTACACAAACTCATCTTTTTGAAGAACAACTTGAAATAGAGTAAAGCTTGAGTACCTTTATTTAGGCATAATGGCCTCACACACTCACAAGTTAATTACACATGTTAGACATTGCTCCTAAAGGTACAGATTTTATTTTGTTTTATATTTATCATTGTATTTATTTTATATTTTGACATCAGGAGATGTTATACAGTTCTGTATTGCCTTTTAATGATTGTGATTGAAACACTTTCTTATTATTTATTTAAATATTTTCAAGACATTCTTTTTAGTTGTACAGCTTATTTTACCTTTTTGTTTGACATCAGCCAATATAAATAATATGGCCATCTGATGTGTGTGTTACTGTTTTTGGTTTGTTTTTAACTGTGTAATACAGTTAATGATTCCAAATGTTAGAGTTTCTTATTTTCAAATTATGCATTTGGGACTTTTTTTTTGCTTTTCCTTGTTGTACCGAACCCGTACCGAACCGTGACCCCCAAACCGAGGTATGAACCGAACCGTGACTTCTGTGAACCGTTACATCCCTAGAGGTGATGAGGAGATGTCCCGATCCGATCACGTGATCGGGGATCGGAGCCGATCACGTGATTTTCAAAAGATTGGAATCGGGAGAAGAAAATCGGGGATCGGGATTTTTTTTTTTTTTTTTTTTATAAAATATTTTTATTTTATTTAATGTTACAAAACAAAAATGACCATGTTCATGTCTTAAAGTCATCCTGAGGACTTAGTTTTGGTTTAAAATTACACAACATCATGTTACATGTATGTGTTGCTTTCTTTGGGCTTGTTTTCAGACCTGGTTGCTTATTTCTCTGAAATCTGGCAACAGAGTGGGAGCAGTGTCTAATAGTAGCAGTAAGCTTACGAGAGTCTACATTCAGCTGGTGACTCTGGACAGAGAAAATGTCAGGAGTTTGGACGCATTATAAAATTGAAAGCGAAGGCAGTGTAACAGCCAGATGCAATGTTTGCAAGGCAGAGGTTCCGCGTGGTGGAAAGAACAGAGCTACGTTCAACACGACCAATCTAATACGCTACCTGAGAAACAAACACCAACAACAACACGACGAGTACACAGCGGCCACTCAGGTAACGGCACTGAAACAACTGACACTTTCAGAGACTTTTAAAAGGAAAGAGAAACTGCCCCAGAACAGTGAAAAGGCCAAAAAAATAACAGCCAAGATAGCTGAATTCATCGCGTTGGATGACCAGCCGTTATCTGTTACCTTTTTTTTCTCTTAATGCATTGCATAAAGATCGGATCGGGAAAAATCGGTATCTGCAGATTGTCAAAATCAAATGATCGGAATCGGATCGGGAGCAAAAAAAGGTGATCGGGACATCCCTAGTGTCAACCACAGACCTTATTTCGAGCTATTCTCCAAAATCCTCTGGAGAAATCCCATTGACTCTGAGACGAGGGAACCGGAAGTGGTAAAATGCTAACTCACTTCCGGGTTTTAGGACTCGTCACTGCACCACTCTATGGCGTCACCCTGGGACTGCTGACTACACACTGATCGGCCTACTACCTCATATGCTGATGAAGAGCAAGGGGATTCTGTTTTTGATTTAACCCCATTCACATGCTTTATACAGTGCAAGGTTTTTTACAGAGCCAATTGTTCAGAGTAGGGATGCCAGCGATTATTCGTTACAGTCTCCATAATCGAAAATTATTTTTTAAAAATTCGATTTTATTTATATATTTTTTTATTATTATTTATGTTTTATTTTTTCCTGACTTAGTTTCAACCAAAATATAGACTAATGCTAATAATAGTAATAGTAATAATAATTGTAAATGGCCATTGGTCACACCACCAGTTTGTTTTACTGTAAACTTGGAGGAAGCCAGCAGCGCAGGCACTCAGATTGCACTCTGTCCGATTTTCGATTTTGATCATGGTCAGTTTCTGGCATCCCTAGTTCAGAGTATTGAAGACTGAATGTGTAATGCTTAATTAACTTGCGCTGATCAAATCTGCCAAGAACAGTTGTCATTTCAGAGAGTAAAATGAACGATTGCTTATTTAAAACCATAAGGGCACTAAGAGAGCAGAAACCTTCTGACAACACCAAATGCCCTATCACAGAAAATAATATGTGTATGCGCACTGTGATTCTGACCGCTCCAATATATAATGGGTTCTTTTTTGCACCATGCTACAGTCTAACGCCAAATTTCATAAAATCAAGCCAGTCGTTTTCCGAAATAGTGAGACAACAAATACCCGAACCAAAAACAAAACCTACAATTTTGAGTAGTAAATCTGCCTTGTTGTCATCGAAAACAGCATTATTTTTACATGGAACATTAACTAAGGGGGCGGGGCTAAGAAAACAGTCCCATCAGGTAACGCAGGCATACACACATACAAAGTCACATTGTGTTCACGTTTCAGTCAATTAAACTGATACCAATCAAAACGGGTGATCATAATTCACATTTTTCCTCCATCAAGCTGACACACATACAACCAGCATGACCACACACAACACTACTACACACTGTATCGCATGGCTTTGATAAATGAATAATCAGGCCATTCTCTGCACGACTGCAATATACAAAGGCCACTGCTATGACCTCATTCAAATGAAGCCAAATGTCGGGTCAAATTCACCAATCAGCTCCTTTTCAGCAGACACAGAACTGTCACATCCAATTAAGCACTTGGACACATGCACACACACACACACAGATGCTTGTATGTGTACACACAACACCATGTATCTTCACATTCATATTCACAGTTTGCAGAGACGATGAATAATCCATCCACTTCACTCTCATTTCTTTGTGTTAAACAGCGATAATCAAGCGATAATCACTTAGTCTCCAGCGATGACACCGTATTTATTTTTCATCTCCGCTCAATCGCTCATCCTTCATGCAACAGTACGTGTGGGCGCTCGCTAGCTGGAAAGCACCCGAGCCCCCCTCATTTCAGCGTTCCCTCTCGAACACGCAGACGAGCATATGCACACATTTAATGAACACACATAATGAATGATTAACCAGTGGCAGTACAAGCGCACGTTTAACGCACACACACACACACACACACTGCTCCTGCAGCGCAGGTAAGAGAACAGAAAGGGGAAATAGGGATTGCTGTACCTTTGTTTCTACCTACAGGTTTTCGGAGAGGTGAAAGGATCCGAGGAGGGTAAAAGAGGGAAGTGTCATCCCGCGCAGAGCACCAAGAGAAAGACAGCAAAAAGTGGGGATAAGCTATTGTTATACTACGAGACACTGCTAAATGACACTTTCATGCAAAATGTTGACAATCATGCAAATGGTAGAGAAATGGAAGAACAGTAAGCAAGCAGCACACAACTTACAATGAAAGTTTACAGCTCATTTCCTCATCTTTATCTAAGGTCACACCAGAAAGAGGCAAAGCACCACCTTTACGAGGAGAGGGATTTGATGCTTGGCGAGTCTTTGAAAGTGAGGCCACTCTTGGTCGTGGCTACTTTTGTTGGCACAGAGAGAAAGGCTCATTTGACCTTGCTTGGTATTCAGAGGAGGCGATATAAGGTCATGAGGAAAAAGGTTTAAGCCAAAGCTAATAAAATAGCTTTCTAAAATGTGGAACCCTAATCAAAAGGTCAGCACTGTCAAGACGGTTTGAGGTTAGTCAAGTTCGAAAATTAAGCAAATTGAACCATTTCCGGGGAAATGCTGTGTCTATCTATACCTGGAGTTATGAATATAAGTGCATACAGAGGTCGAGGGGGGGCCCGGTTCATTCCAATGAAAGTTGCTCAGTTTTGCGTACAAACATACTCAAATCTTGGCCAATCGAGCATGAGTTCTTGCATTTTCCTTAAGCCCCGCCTCTAATTTGCTCTGTCAAAGCCAGCGATCTCTAGATTTGGCTTCTAGCACAATTGATAACTTTTAGGACCTAATTTTTGTAATAAAGGCAAGTGTTTGTAATATGAAGTTGATAGGCCGGCTAACAGACGTCGCCTACCTAATGTTACTCAATAGGAGGGTCTTTTTGGGCCCAAAATCACTTCTTGGGGGCTTGCATCAATCCCCCAAACCTTCAAAATGCCTTCACCCTTTACAACACTACTTTCTATGTTGGCACAGGGTGTAAATATTGTCCAATATGATATAACTCCTAGGGATACTAAGCCGTTTCTTCCACATATACCTTACCGTACTGTGGGACACATTTTGTTCCTTATTTCCCCCTCTATATCTCCCATTAGTTTTCCTCTAAGCTGTCTCCCCTCATTGCAGTGATTTCCTTATCCTCCCCCCTCCCCTACTCTGTCGCTGCAGAGGTCGAGCTGGAACAGTGGATTGTGTCACTGCATGTTAGCTGTGGAACAGTACAAAATTATGTAATACTGGGTGAAACGAGGGTGAGGAGACGCCTAAAGAGAGACGAAGGTGAGGTGAGGAACATGCCATGCGACGCACACAAACCCTCCCACTTCTCTGCAGCAACAATGGGAGTATTGCAACACACAAATGCACACGGACAGGTAGCGAAGGCACATAGCGTCACATAAAGCCACAATACCAAGCCAGGCAGCGAGTCAACAAAAACACAAACAACCATAAGGACAGAATACCTTGCTCTGCCTTCAGGTGTGCGAGGCCTTGAGGAGAGAATTTCAGAGAGGCACAGAGAGAAAATGTTCAGAGTGACACACCAATACTGCAGTTGTATTGTCATTATGCATGCTTTGCTTTAATGGCAAACCATGGCTCAATCATCACACTAAAAGTCAAAGCTTTCCCAAGTGCATGTAAAAAGCTTTCTCTAGAAACAGACCAATAAAGAGAGCAGCACGGTATGTGAATATCAAGTAGCTCTGCAGGTTGTTAACTGAATACATGTCAATTAGAAAAGACATCACTGGATTACTTGTACATTTCTGTCTGCCTTAATGCATAAACATAATTTAAATGACACTTATAAAAGAAATGAACAACATTTGGTACCATTTCACGTAACTACTCTTTCTTGAGACTCACCTGGTTTTCTCTGGACTGCTGTGAATCAGGAAAAGAGAGAAAGAAGAGAAAAAGTCCTAAATTAGCAACACACACCAGCTTCGTTTGCATGTGGATCTATCATGCAAAACACACTTCTAAGCATTGTGCTACATGTAAGGACCAAAGAGGTGCCCCTTGACATGCCTGATCAGAGATAACCACTTAATCCCTGTGGAGAGAAACACGTACACATTGCATCTGTCCCGTCCTCTCAGGGAATCAGATTGACATATTCCACTCTTTCACATTTTCGAATATTGTTAGTGACATAATATTCTGCTACTTGTATCACACAGAGTGCCTCACACACATTCAGAGGAAGACATGAATCCAGGAGGATTTATGGTGTTGTGAGGTTTGTGGATGCTCCTTCAAACAGACCCATATCCTTCTCCTCCATCTTGTGTGTGCCTTTAACCCATACACTCAATCTTTTTGGTTGCACTGCTGACCCAAATTCCACATGGGGTTTCTCAGGGGAATGCTCACTGTTGGATTTCTGCAGATCACAGCATGGCGTGGCAACACAAAGATGGCCATAGTGTGAACAAATAAAATAAGCCACACATTAGATTTCATCCCTCGCGGCAAACATGCTCAGCAGGATCTCACCCGAGGATGACACCTTGTGGTTGTCAAACATGTCTGATTTAGGCCACATCAAAGATCACTGTGTGCACTCTGACTCAGTGGTGGTTAGGAGTTTTTACCAAGCATCCTACTTTAGTTTCAAAACCTGGCGCTGTAGCCTGAAATGAATATTAATATATTGTGATTTAATAGAGCTTCCCAATTTTGCAAAAAAATGACTTTCCAGTAGTATTGAAATATATTGCTTTTTGATTTGCAGTGTTGTTTGAGGGAATGCTATTTGTTGGATGAATATGTTAAAAATGATCACGGTGGGAAGAGCATCTGTTCAAAACAAGGATTTATTTAATAATTGTTTTAAGGTCTAGTCTTTAGAATACAGATTAGGCTACCACAATATTTAACAAACAATAATATTTTAAAATATTGTTCCTTTACTTGCGATTTGGATATTGCACTCTAAAACATTGATTAAGACACATTTAAAAATATATCTTAATCAATATGGACTACATTAGATCATTCAATTGATATCTGATATGATTTGACTGTTTTGATCTCTGCAGGCTTCAAAGAGGCTTGGCCTGTATTCCACCACTGGATATGAATGGTTTTCCTCTCCAAAAGCATTTAGTCCTTGGAACATTTTAGGATTAACTCAACCGAGGACATACATATACCATTTGAGAGGAGGCGCATAGAGACAATACTGCAGAAGGAGTCCGTGAAGGAGAGGCAAGGTCTCCTTTGGGGAGTCTAAAATGGCTGCTACTTCTCCCATAAGAATAGGATGACATTGGGAGAGGCAAGGGAAGGACGAAGCATGGAAGAGGGGGGGGGAGGGGAGGTAGTGGCCAGCTGATGGACAGCAGCGCAGCTCCAGCACTCGAGAACGCATGAGTACCCCTCAATGTATGCCCTCTAATGATCAAGTGTTTTGTTCTGACTGTGCAAATGCTCTATAAGTGTGCCTGTCTGCGTGTTGAACGCTTACTTGCCCCATGTAGATAAAGCCCTTTCCCTTGATGCGGCAGCGCCCAGAACAAGCCAATGTGCCGCTGTGGACATGTGGTCCGAGCGTAATCCCCTGCTCTATTTTACCAGCAGCTTCACCACTCTAATACAAACATCATTTTCAGCTTGGGCACTAGACACAAATGCCCTCTGCACTGGAATCAGGCAAGTCCCTGCACCATTTTTTCCATTTTTTTCCCCCCTGACCTACTTTTTATAGTAAGATTATTGTAACTGTCATTTCCATGTCTGTTTATTAATCCCCAAAGATAAGCCTGAAGGCACCATTTTAGCACTTGCTTAACAATTTGCTTGCCCTAGCCTTCAATTACTAGTCTTCCATCAAACCAGTGAATATGTTTTTAGCAGATGAGGCCTTAAAGTGTTCATTACGAATGCAGGATGTGGAAACGGGAGATTCTTTTACATATTCATTAAACCATCCTCTTAATAACCTTGACCTTATGCATAACTCATTGTAAGTAGAAAACCCAAAGGTATTCGGGAGACTTCATAATGTCACCCTAGTTAATTGAATTGAACCGAATGAGGGTATCCAGATCATTACCATAAAAGAAACTGATATTTGCACAGTTAATGACAGGGTCCGAATCAAGTTGATATTAAAGATGACTCCGCAGAAAGACGTATAGCTTAACAGTTTGCCTGCTATGGCGGACACGTGTGGAGAGGGAGTGTTGAGTGGTGTCTAATTTCAGCTCGTTGCCCTGACACAGTTAGTCACACAGATACATCCTGATCCAACAGGGAGGGGCGGCTGAACATGTGTTTTATGGCCGACTGTTTGTGGTGCTATAAGCTGCTATCCGAGATGGAGGGTTTGGGAAGGGGCTCTTAAAGAGACAGGACTGGAGAGTCGACAGGATGATAGGCATACAACTACCACTACAACCTAAATTGTTTATATTAGGAATGTATGCAACTCTGCCTATCGTCCAATGTGCCTCCTCCATGCGCCTTGTTGGAAAAGGCCGAGCTCGGGCCATTGGCTCAGGGAAATGACGCCCTGCCTGTCTTTGGAGAAAATCATATATATTCTAAAAGAAAATGATTATTGATGATATGTCTGAAGCAAAGAATAACAAAAGAAGTAACCTTTATTTTTGTGAACATATTTTTGAATTTATAATTATTATTTATAATTATTATTGTCACTATATTTTTTAATATATTCATTTTTTTTATTATTATTTCTATGATGTGTATGTCTTTGTCTCAATGTGGTAAATGTATACAAATAATGGTTCGAAAAAGAGGGACAGGACTGAATTGATGATGTCACAGCAACTAGCTACTGTATGCCGTGATGTAACACATGCACAATAGAAATATGCAACCAGTGTCGGGATGGGTGTCCTTTAGCACAAACATGCTCCAGCCTGCATCCACATCCCATGTCCTCATCTCACATGTTCATTCTGCCGACTCCTCATATTTCCCTTCTAGGCCAGTAGGCTAGCAGGCTACCATTAGCAACACGGCTGGCGAAATGCTTCCAAGGCCCAGTCCACTCAGTCAGTCAGCCATCTGCCCGTTTTAACGAGCGGCTCCGGGGCTTGTTGCTCTGTGTCCGTGTGTGTGCGTCTCTAAATGTTAGTGTGCATGTGCTGCTGCGGCCATGCAACACGATAATGTAGCGTATGAATATTCACAGGTTTGACGGATCGCTTTCATTGCTCATTAATAAACCTCTTTATCTACAGTATGCCGACAACACAGGTGTGCTGAGCAACTGTTCGCCTAACTGCAACCACATAGAGATCATTGAGAACATCCCCTGAAAACATTAAGTGCTAGAGGGTTGCTTGAACAGCAAGTATTATGACACTTGCAGACATGTGGACAAAACAATTCAAAAAGAAACTGCGATAGTTTGCCGATAGACAGTCTCAGTACTGTTTGTGCAGGCGTTTTCTGGGCGAATGAGCCATCTCTGCTCTCATTATCCTCCTAATTATGGTTCAGTGTCTCTGTGGCATAATCAACATCAGCCACATCAGTTAATGGGGAGGCAGAGAAGAGCAGACTGATCAGCTGGGAAGCTAATATGACTTCCTGGGATGCTCTTTTATAGCTTGCGAACAGAAGAAAATGGATGTGCAGATACTGTAGAGTGGTGCGGTGATGACTTATTTCTGTAGGCCAACCCTGAAGTTAGCATCAAAAGCGCTCCTCGACAAAAAGCTATGGGGTTTTTCCATTGGATTTTTAAATATTGCATAAAATCTAATCTGTGGCAAACACGTTTATGATAACGTTTGTTTCAGCAGAATAAACTCCACATATTAGCACCACTGTAGTTTTGAGTGTAAATGCTATTGAAAGGAGTAAAAAGCTAACGTTAGGCGATGAACATACATCACATGTACATCACAGTTGCACTTGTGTTTGCGGTGATGACATTTAGTATTCAGTTTGTGTTAGCAACCGCCATTTTAAGTGACATCGAAACTTTAGAAATGCACAAGTTCTTAAAACAAAAACATTTCTTCAGCTTGGTTATCCACAGACTTTATTTCAAGTGTCTGAGCAAAAGCACTGAATTTGAAACGATCGTGCTAAAATGCAAACTCATTTCTGGGTTTTGTGACTCATTCCTGCACCACTCTGTAGATGTGTGTGTGAGAGGGAAAGGAGGTGGGCAGGGGGTCGGTTCTTCCTCCTGGGTACAAATGAAGGTTCCAACAGGCCTGTGGTGAAGGCACTCGTCACACTTGCTTTGCCCCAGGCTGAGATGTGACCATGTCTTGCATCGTCCAAGCTGTCTGGCTGAGTAGCAATGGCACTCCTAGAAGTGTGGTTGTTTTAACAGGAGGATGTCATAGCTCCCCTGTCAGCTCTCAGGAAGCTCTGAGACAAATAGACCTCCTCCTCCTCCTCCTCCTCCTCCTCCACCTCCACCCCTCCTTCATCGACAGAGGCAATGAGCAAAGGGGATGAAGCGAAAGGGGGGCATGTCCAGTCGGTCCGCTTGACTGCTCTGCAACCAGCACATCCCGTGCTGTCCTGAACAGTGCCACAGGCTAGAATGGGATTTAAGCTCCAAACAGCTTCGTTTGAGCAGCAAACCATGAGG
This sequence comes from Pseudochaenichthys georgianus, assembly GCF_902827115.2. Taxonomy (NCBI): domain Eukaryota; kingdom Metazoa; phylum Chordata; class Actinopteri; order Perciformes; family Channichthyidae; genus Pseudochaenichthys; species Pseudochaenichthys georgianus. The sequence goes on from NC_047526.1 coordinate 12,022,891, forward strand.
CACGTTACGAAACTAAATAGAGCAAAACCGCTGCACGGAAATCTGAAGATGCTTATTTCTAAATGCATGATATATCATAGCACGTAAGGGTATCAGACACAGTTTGAAATAGCTCGCAAACAGCGCTATAGGATTCAGTGAGCATTCCCCTGATCTTTGGCAAAATGGAGTCATCCCTTAGCCATGTCAGTGAACTTGGCAGGAAGTGGGTCAGCAGTGGAGGAAATTTGACATGGGTCTGTTCACACAAAAGGTTATTCTTTACAGTCCAAAAACATGAAGAAAAGGCGTGTAAGATCAAAGTGAAAATGGGTATTCTTTGGTTTTCTAGAAGCAGTACCGGGGTTATTCTCTTTGTCAAATTGAGCCCAAGGCTATAAGCAATGGCATGTTCTGAAAGATGTAGGCTTTCAAATTAAGTAGGCTTTGACCAGCAGCAAAAAAAAAAGTATTTGGAAAACAATGTATTTCCTGGAGATGTAAGGAAGCAAATTAGACTTTTCCTCTGCATAATGTCCCTCTTAGTATACATACATATTAGCCTAGAAAACTAGCATCCCTGTGTCTTTAAAGGTGTGGAGAAGAAAGGAACATTGTCGAAAGAGCTGCATATCATTACACTCCCCATAAAAAGAGATGACCTTGGCACAGAAGCAGAGGAAAAATAGATAGAAGTTATTTCTCATCCAAACTGTGTGTACCTTCAGGTCCCTGCACCACCTTGAAGGAGCTGAATACATTTGATGGAGAAAAGGAGAACCGAGTGCTGTCATTTCAGTCATATCAGCTAATCCACCGTATTCTCATCAAAAGTAATAACTGTGAAGGCAGAGGAAACGCTGAGCACATCAACGCCAATTTAACTCCTGCATGAAATACTTTCCAAAAGAAGCTGTGAGAGCAACAGCCTATACATATTGTATATCCTGTGTATGAGGCATTACAGTATCCAAATACATGTGAGTATAGCTGCCTGTGCTTCATGTAAACTTGAGTAAATGCTACATAGCAATCGATGCACGTTTTACAAAGCGTTTCATAAATAAAGTTTGGAAATCTCATTCAGCACTCATTTTGGATGGAGCAAAACACATTATGTTTAAAGCCGCTCAAGATGAAATTATTTTTACTTTTTAACATCTCGTGAAAAAAGCAAATATGAGGTGTTAAAATATTTTTTTTAAGTCTTTACCTGGATGCATTCGGCAAAAGCTGCCATCGGGTCAGTTTTATATTTGTAAGGAACCCCTGTGAATTCTTTTTTTACAGATGGAAATCAATATTCAGCGCTTGACACAGAAAGCTCTGGAGCCAGCCCCTCTTACCTTCTGTGCAGTATCGACCCACATATCCCGTTCTGGAGCAGTCACAGTAGGTTTCTCCATCTGCCAGCAAGCAGATCCCGCCATTCTCGCAGGGGTTCTCCGTGCAAAGGCCCATCATCTCCAAGCGTACCTTCTGACTATTGATGAGCGTTGGCAGCTTACTTCCATAAACAAGGTCTGTGATAATTCCCTTGAACGGTGGCAGCTCACGGACAGAGGGCAGGGTGATGGCAGATGTGCGGATGTCCGCTGGTAGCCCTCCCAGGAAGAGGTCGCTAACGATCTTCATGAAGCGTCTCTGGGGCCGCACGTCTTCCGTCTTGGTGTGGCCATCCACGGCCAAGCCAGTCCTCAAATTGTGCCTGTTGATGGCGGCGAAGTGCCAGCGGCTGTCGTTGACCATCTTGTCCGAGGTGATGGTGGTCTCCGCGCAGTCAATGCTTATGCCAAGCTGTAGCTTACCCTCGGATACGGCGAGAACTAGGAAGTCGCAGTAGCCGCCGTCGTCGAAGTACATCATGAGGCCTTCTGGTTCGGAAGTCTTGAACTGAAATGTCAGGTCACTTCTGGAGCTGGCGTCCCAGCGCAGGTAGCGAGCCCACTGACCTTCAGAGCCAGTAAACTCCAAGCCTACGCTCAGGCCCAGCACGGTACTTAGCAGCAGGAGGACATGACCAGGCAGGCTGTTGGGATTCATCGTAGAGAGTAACAGGATGTACCAGAAGACGTTTAAACTGGGGATAGATCCTCAAAGTGATAATAACATCTGGCTGAGCTCCAGGGTTTATCTGATGAATGTTATATTCCACGTAGATAATTTTACAGTTAAGCGGAGAAACGCAATATCCGGTTTTTTTTAATTTATGAGGCAGATCTAAGGTTGATAATGGACGGAATGTAATTTTCTCAGCCAAGTCGATTCAGAGATTTGGAAATATATCCAATTTCCACACAAAGTGGACAGGTGAAAGTGCAAGGACGAAGGTGATCCTTAAGGAGCTTTGTCAGTGATTCAGAGCTGCATCTTGGGATTTTTCTTTCAGGCGACTACCTGGATTGAAGCACATGACCTTCATCGTTGGTCCGGTTCCGTGCCCCATGGTTTGACCTCCAGCTTCGGACACACCTTTGACAAAAATGCAGAAAAAGACAGATCAATTTAAGGTAAGACAAGGCAAGTGCTTTACAAAAATGAAAAACATTCAAACAACAAGAGAATTATTTAAAGTGGACCTATTATGCTATATTGGAAAAATATATTGTAGGGCCATACCTATACAAAACATGTTTTTTGCTTAAAATACCAAACAGATCACCCATTGTAGCCATGCCTCATACTGCTCATACCCCTCTTTTGCAGCCCTGTTAGAGAAATGCGGATTTTGGGTCCTTAGCTTGAAAAAAAAAAAGAGGAGGCGGAGCTAATGCCTGATCAGAATTATACCGGAGATAAAGTTCAATTCTGCTGTGATAAAACGCCATCCTGTTCTAAACCACATCAAGGATTATTTCTGAAATATGTATGTATGGAGCTCAAATGCTTTTTCTCTTGCGGGTTTATCACAAGGTGAGTTCCTTTTTTTATTTCCTGCTTTTTAAACATGTGCTCTCCACAGTACAGGTTAGCTCTGTGTGTTAGCGAGACTTGCTAATGGAAACAAAGACGAGATTACGTCCAAAACACGTCAGCCATTGTTTCTGATAGCAACTTTCTGTGGGTCCGCTGCCGATTTGACGTCAGATCGGCAGCAAATCTGTATCCGCTCGTTGTACCCCCGTTTTTAAAAGATTTGGGTACGGAGGAAAAGAGAAAGGGTTTTATTTGTTGACGCTGCGTGAGTTCCCCGACACACCGGGGACACTTTATGTATAAAAGACATAAAAAAGTGCATTTTGCATGATAGGTCTCCTTTAAGCAAGATAATAAGGATTTTCAATGTCAGTTGGCATGAAAAGGTGCCACCAGCAGCTAAACTAAATATGTGGTTTGCTTACAAATCAATCCCAAATCGATATAATGCTATTTATTACAGTAGCTATGCAAAAAAATGGTAGGCAGCATTTTGTATTTTTCTTACATAATATTCGGATATTTGAGTGAAATTAAGTCAGTACCAATTAAATATGCTCTTTAAATTAAGAGAAATCAGTATTATGCTAGTAAGTAAAACATACAGTAGTGCTTTACAGAAGGGCAAAATCATGACTGTGAGTTCACATCATCACTAAGAGGGTATTGAGAGCACCACTCAATGTAGATTTGGCTCTCCGTGTGGCCATAAGGGATAGCACAACACACACATTTAGCAGAGGAAAGAAAGTCGACTGTGAGGAGTGAAAATCCATTGAGGTGAGCCAGAACATGTGTTAAGCCTCCCCCCAAACGTTAGCCTACTATCAGTCAGCTGGGATCCTGATAAATATGACGAATTATCCACCGCCACTTTCTCTCTCATTTGCATGTCTTTGGGGTATTACAATCATAAACAGCTAATGAAAAAGATGTTAGGATCTTACCGCTTCACATGCTATCACTATTAACATTTTTAAAAGGTTCTTCCAGTGAATTCAAATTATTTCCATCACTAAAACAGGGATGACACTGGTATGGAATATTAACTAGCTACACCTGTTCTCACTCAGTTCTATTTAAATTTGCTCAGCAGAGCTAGAAATGATTCACATTGCGAAACCTTATATGTGTGTGTATTCTTCCAAGCCTTTGCCCTTGCAATTGTTTTGGCAGCGGGCTGCCCACCAGACAAATGCATTGTCCAATCAGACAGTAGCACAGAACCATGCAACACAATAGGGCCTTTAACCACCTTCCCTGAATAGTTAATCTTGCTGCAGCAGGCGAGCTATTGAATTCTAGTAACTGATACCTATGCTAATAAACTGTGTGTGCACGCATGTGTGTCCCTGTGCAGGAGTGTGCATGTGTCTCTCTGACATCACAGGGTTGCCTGGCTGGATAATTGTCTTTGTCTTAAAAGTGACTCAGTGAGACAGCAGAGAGGTTAAAAGGTTCTGTTTGGTGGAAATAACCCTGAACGCAGCTGTGTCAATCAACTCACCAAATAGAGATGTGTCTTGTGTGTGTGCCCTTTCAATAAGAAAAGCTTGATCTGCCCGTGTAACCCGAGACTCCAGTCTCGTATGAACATTGGCCCTGGCCTCTATTCAATTAACACGAGTTATTGTGTGTATTGCCTAACTGAGGCATCAGGTGTCCCTGTGAGCCATTCATGTAAAAGAGAATGCTAACAATGCTAACATGTTCTCGATTAGTTAACTAAAGCACTCAAGGGGACTTCTTTCCTACAGTGTAAGAGTGATAAATACGTCACGTAATTCACCGTAAAAACAACATATTAATTAAGAAATAGTGCTGTTTTATATTCATTAACTTGACAAGACATTTGACACGCTGAAAACCCTGTTAATGACCTTACCCTCCAACTTAGCCTGCAGGCTAAGCTAAATGCGGCTATCTGGTAAAAAGTGAAATTTCACACAGGCTAGTTATTAAACATGCCCTTTAGCTAGCCCACGCTTGATAGCACCTTTAGCAGTCTACACTCTGGAGGGCTAAAAAGGCTAATGAAGAAGCTATTTTTGGCTACTGTTGGTAACATTTGTGTTTAATTAGCATACACTTGTTTTTCTCTAGTGGTTACAAAAAAAGGCCAAGCATTTGAGAGTGGAAAGGCATATCTACCTTGGCGTCCTGGACCCTCAGCAGCAACGTTAGCTAGCTCATGTTCTTGATAGACAATAAGTATGCTACAATAAGCATATTTCCCGGATATAAATATGCGTTGAATTATTAAACAGAGCAGGATATGAGATGACCTGCACGGGATACCGTCACTAACTGTCCATACATTATGCATTCAGGCTCAGTGTTGAAGAGTTATTGACATGTTTTGTAATAAACTAGCCCCCATCACGCACTGGACCCCCCCCCCCCCCTGTCCCAACTCTGCTCCCTGTCCATCACAAACTTCAGCCCGGAGGAACGATTTAATCCGACATCAGTCACAGCAGACAAGATCCTGCATTATGGAGTGTGTTCAGACCTGCTGGTTGAAAAGTGAGGTTCAGGGTCTTTATGAGGGCACCAAGCGGTCAGCAAGCAAAAAGTGAACAATTTACTAGCCAATAAAACTTTCTTTTCAGGGTGTGCTTATTTATCACTTGTTATGTCAATATAGGCCTATGTCATCATTAATACATTTAACCACGAAATCGAAATCAGATGGTTACAAGGGATGAATGAAACTAATTTGGGGTGGGGTTCTACACATGACTGATAGTTCTTTCAAGGTAATTTTAACTACACCCAAGCTGCACGACACCGGCTCTTCGTCGTCATAGAATGAATTGACACGTGAGAATCATTCTTTTCTTTCTGTCACCTAATGAGCATCAACGTTTTACTACTAAAGAAACAGGCATTTAACCAAACGTTATAAATGAGCTTCTTAATATAGCAGCAATCGTTAAATACTTAAACTGGGCACGAAGTCACTTTCAACTCTGCAGTAAGCAGAAGGACAGAAGTTCTGCCGTAATATTCAATTATAGTGATGTTATAGTTTCTATTGAGAGCCTCGTCGGATCTGTCAACCCCAAATATTTATGTTTTCACAAAATGAGTGCAATATAACCAATGTTGAGATAGCACTAATCGTCATGTTGACTAGTTTGTGGATTATTTATAATCTTGATCTAAGAGTAAAGCGCTCAAACCGAGTAGAAATCCGAGCCGCAGCCCTGCACCGATGAATTAAACAGCGGACAACATTTTCCAGCTTTCCCTCTGATCCTCGCACGGTGGCAGTCTGACTGTTGCTCAGGGGTTTATAAACCCTTACTCCAACAATTACGAAGCAGAATTTGATCAGGAGTCTGGTTAATATTGCCATGAAATAATTTCTGAATCTTAAAGAAGTTCTGGCAGTTTATGCGTTCGTGTTTAAGGTTTACACGCAGCTGTCCCCACTAAGAGACCCAATTCAGCGACCTGAAACTTCCCGTGTCAACGCTCTTTCACCACAAATATATTTGTCACCATTTCAGCACCGATAAGTCGTCGTCTCTTGAGATGTGGTTTCCTTACAAATAACCCCGCTGTCATGTGGTTAAACTGCTGTTGCGATCTTTAAAACTAATCACCGACACCATCCCATTGCGCGTAAATCCACATTGCAGCCCAAACTCATCATCTGATTCACATAAAAGGAATAATTTTGATGAAAAACTTCTGAATCAAACAACTCAAGTATAGCCTACCTTCACATAACACCTAATGTATAATGGATGTAAATACAAACTATCGAATAGCTTAGTTTAATCTGCTCTTACCTTTTAGCGCAGCGAAATGATTCCGGACGGATGAAATCTATGGATAAAAATAATAAATAATAACCATCCAAAGGGAAATTCCACCCAGAAGCCGGAGTATTTCTAAGTTATAGTCGTGACGGTGAGATGCTGATGCTGGTGATGATGAGGTTATTATAAGTGAGGCGCGGTGGAGGGAAAGGCAGCGGTCCTCCTTCCACTGGCTCAGTGAACGCGCATCTCTCAGCTCGACTCGCGCAACTGATGATGGGACCCTGGATTTCTCCCACACTGACGCGCTGACCCGCCTTCCAAACAGTGCTCTGCACGGTGGGGAACGAGGTATTCACATGTGAGAGAGAAGAAGAAAAATAGCCCCTGTGGATAAATTACCACTTTTGAGCAGGCATCAGTTCGGCACCTTGGACAGCATCCGGGTATTTTACATGTTTCCCCCAGAAGTTCGAATGTCAGGGAGCTGTCCAAGGTGCTGAACCCTGTCAGGCGTGAAAGAGGCCAGGATGTAGAGAGGAGAGGAATATGTGCTGTTCCCCACATAGTACCATGACACTTGAAACTGTTCTGTGACATTTCCTGTTATAGCTTGTTTCATTTCTGTATATCAACAACTGAACAAAGGCTTATATGATCACACGGATACTGGGTTGTATCACACATTAACATGAATGTGTATATATGTGATATTACATTACATTACATGTCACATGTTAGACGCTTTTATCCAAAGCGACTTACATACTCAATACTGTGGACAAACCCCACAGGAGCAATTTGGGGTGAAGTGTCTTGCACAGGGACACAACGACATGCTGACTGCAGTGGGGTTTGAACCTGTGACCCCATGGTCCGAACACCAACGCACAACCCACTGCACCACACGCCTCCTGATATGTGTCCTCTTTCATGCCAACTTGATATCATTGTCCATCACATGGCGTTATTTTGATCCCACCACCTCTTCTACAAGTATCCTTCTGCCGCCACTGATGATAAGTGTTCTTGCTGTTTCATAACACTAATCAAAATACAGTTTTCACAAAGTGCTACAAAAAGAAAATACATAACAAGAAAAACCTCATGCATAATGAGAAGATAAAAGGCAGGAGAAAGAATAATCAGCAGAATAAATAGACTGGTAAAAATACAAAAAATATACAATAGTGTGAAAACAAATGGGTTGAGAAATCTCAGGATTAAAAACATCATAACAAAACCCCATAACTAAGCACTACAGCCAGGGTATTACATGAGTGCTATGGAACTTAGTCTGGGTCTTGACTTCAGGTCAGTAAGTAGGGTTATGCCTGAGGGTATTGACCTGATCTCCAACTTAAATCTGGGCATCAGACCAAGTTTAAACATCATAAGTGCTTGAAACATATAATATGCCTTGTTGCTAATTCTGGAGATACACTGACTTTTTCTTTGGCACAAATTCAAAATCCTAGCTGATGCATTGATAAATACCTCGAGGCGAGAGTGACTTTTGACTGAGGCAGGACCGGAGGGAGATGAGAAGAAAAGCATCAATGAACTGCTCGTGTTCTGTGAGGAATAAAACACGAACAGACAGCTGAGATCTGGAGAATGATGGTGGTAAAGCAGAAACAAAAAAGGGTTATTTACAAGTGTGACGGAAATGTCAAATAATCTGACACATGTTAGAACGTTGATCAAATCCAGACTTTCCTCCCCCAATTTAAAAACGTCTATGCAAGCCGTTTAGTGAGACCTATTTGTATGTATATTGTATTGATTCAATCCTATGCAATGGACACCCTTATCTCCCCTGAGGTCTTATCATTCAGCTAAATAAAAACATGTGACTCAAAACCCCAAAATATGCAGAAAGAACAAATGGGATGGGCCTAAAACATGGCCTTGTGGTACTACAGAAGCTCCCATAGCTGATATGAACATTATATTAATGCAAATATAATCTTGTTTGTCTACTTTTTTTGTTTGTCGAGTCGGATTACTCTATCAATGAGGTTAACGTGTGCCTCAACAAATACTGTTTATAAAAGTGCTATATACATTAAAGCTCTACTATGTGTTTTACTGCCTATTACCTGAACAACATGAACCATGTTTGTGTATGTTTCACGCTGACTATTTATCAACGCCTCATCTGTCCCATCCATGTGTTTGATATTCAAGCTAATCCAGTGACATTTGAACAAGGTCTTAGGAGCTCATTAAACACAAGTGTGATGAGAAGATCAGCAGCTCTCTAATGAGCAATGGCACTTAGAGACAGACGGTATACAGGAAGAGCTCCATCTCTAGAGAATTCTTTTTTTAAAACATGCAAACAAACATGCATAACCCACTTAACAAAGTATGTTTGACCTCAACAACCCTAACAACCCTGACATACACACCATAGCAAACAAGTATATCAAATAAATCACTTACTCTAAGTCAAACACAATGCTGCCGCAAGCACGCTCCCTTTCTCACTACCCTCCTTTCCTCTCTACTAAAAGCCATAATGAATGAATAATTACCCTTTGATAACGTCTTCAAACTGAATTCCTCACAAGCTTCTGGTTGACTTTAACAACGCCCCAGCTACGTGTTCCGTAAAGATGTAAATGAATATCCAGCTGCCACAACAACTGTTTTCACGCCATGTTGAAAAAGATGTATGAATCATATTCTTATTTCACGGAGAGTGGATTCATACCGTCCCGAGTCATCATGCTGAGCAATTGTGTGCAGCAGTTGTGTGGTACAGCGTTGTGACATGTGAGTGCGCTCTAACATCCGAGACCTGACAGGTCGACCATGCAGCCGGGGTTTCTCACTAGTGAAAGGACTTCTCTTGCTCTTTGGTTTGAGCTCTCACTGGGTTCTTCCTCTCCATCACAGTATGACGATTTACCTGCTCATCATTTCTTTGTATAATCATTTCTTTATATCCTCTATATACTTAGTTGTCACATCCTTTTTCTCTGTTTGCAGACTTACAAATTGCTAACTCCTTCTGACAGCAATCAAATTACAACTTCTCAACCATTGCTACATGTGAAAGTGGAATGATTATTTGCAATTAAAAGACTTTGGAGTTATCTTTTATTCAAAATACAAGACCAAACATAGAGAATGGGTTACAAAGTAGTTTTCCTGGCTTTCTTGTTGCTAACTTTACTACCAAGGCCAATGCCAATAAGTGAGCATATTGCCTTGTGGAGTTGTGGTTGTATCTTAAAAAAGCCTCATTCATGACCAGTACACATACTGTTAGGTATTTCCTCCATTGGCACTATCCATGAATGCTATCAATGCTAACTTTAGCTGCTCTGTTCAGAACTTGGGGTTAACATTCCAGTAAGTACATTTTGTAAGTATACGAAGCAGATAAACAGGGTACGGTTAGAGTCAAATAGTCTAGCTTATCCTTTTCCTTTTTCATGCAAAAAGTGTCTATAAGCGATATATATTTCTACTAACAAATAGACAAAGAAAAAAAGAAAAGTTTGTTATTAGTGTCACACTTTAAAAGTGGCTACTCGCAGCAAATAACCTACAATTCAAGAAGCTAATGTCATTTTATTAAGCTAGCAAGCGGCAGCTGAGTAACTATTGCACCAACAGCTGTCATTTTACCCAAGGTTTCAACAATTACTACGAATTTTGGGTGAAAAATCCGCCCATATTCTCATAGTCAACTGAATGTGTGCTGTCCAAGAACATAGAGCTTAAGGTTTAGTAAGTTGACGGGTTACTCCACCTCTCCGTGAACCTGCCTTCTTTTTTTCCCTTAGCTATTGCTTTACTCTCCTTAGTTCATTTTGAAGATCCACTCCTCCAACACATTCACCCACACTCACTCATTTCTAAAGAAAGCGTGAACTCTTCAGGTAAAGGGCTTTTACTGTCCAACACTTTCTGATAGATCAGTGATCAGATCATGGCTCCCCTGTCTGCCCAGATAGAGAGTGGTTCAGAGAGGAATTGGATCTGCAGCTGACTCTCTTCTCTGCATGATACAGTCCTTCACAAAGGTGTGTGCCAAGCCTCCACTTAGCACAGACAGAGCAAATGAGCTTCTCACATATATGTAGAAGCCTACAGTTTGAACAAGGCTTACACTAAAGCACAGATAGATGACACCATCGTCCATACATGTGTTTGCTTACTATGTGTACTGCAAATGTCAATTATCTCCTCTGACTGTCTCGATTATCACTCAATTAATCACAGTGGCTCAACATAATGTTTTTGTGAGAGATGCAGTCTTGAGGACACACACAAAATACAGCAGACACACACAAATTACAGCGGAAACACACAAAATACAGAGGACACACACAAAATACAGCAGACACACACAAATTACAGCGGAAACACACAAAATACAGAGGAAACACACAAAATATAGAGGACACACACAAAATACAGAGGACACACACAAAATACAGAGGACACACACAAAATACAGCGGACACACACAAAATACAGTGGACAGCGGGGACACACAAAATACCGTGGATACACACATAATACAGCGGACACACACAAAATACAGAGGACACACACAAAATACAGCGGACACACACAAAATACAGCGGACACACACAAAATACAGAGGACACACACAAAATACACACAAAATACAGCGGACACACACAAAATACAGCGGACACACACAAAATACAGAGGACACACACAAAATACAGAGGACACACACAAAATACAGCGGACACACACCAAATACAGAGGACACACACGAAATACAGCGGACACACACAAAATAGAGCGGACACACACAAAATACAGCGGACACACACAAAATACAGAGTACACACACACAAAATACAGAGGACACACACAAAATGCGGACACACAAAAAATACAGCGGACACACACAAAATACAGAGGACACACACAAAATACAGAGGACACACACAAAATATAGAGGACACACACAAAATACAGAGTACAGCGGGGGGACACAAAATACAGAGAACACACAGAAAATACAGAGGACACACAGAAAATACACAAAATACAGAGGACACACACACAATACAGCAGTGACACACAATACAGCGGACACACAAAATACAGAGGACACACACAAAATACAGCGGACACACACAACATACAGAGGACACACACAAAATACAGAGTACAGCGGGGGGGGACAAAATACAGAGGACACACACAAAATACAGAGGACACACAGAAAATACACAAAATACAGAGGACACACACACAATACAGCGGACACACACAATACAGCGGACACACACAAAATACAGAGGACACACACAAAATACAGCGGACACACACAAAATACAGTGGATACACAAAATACAGCGGACACACACAAAATACAGCGGACACACACAAAATACAGAGGACACACAAAATACAGCGGACACACACAAAATACAGAGGACACACACAAAATACAGAGAACACACACAAAATACACAAAATACAGAGGACACACACACAATACAGCGGACACACACAATACAGCGGACACACACAAAATACAGAGGACACACACAAAATACAGCGGACACACACAAAATACAGAGTACAGCGAACACACACAAAATACAGCGGACACACACAAAATGCGGACACACAAAAAATACAGCGGACACACACAAAATACAGAGGACACACAAAATACAGCGGACACACACAACATATAGAGGACACACACAAAATACAGAGTACAGCAGGGACACACAAAATACAGAGGACACACACAAAATACAGAGGACACACAGAAAATACACAAAATACAGAGGACACACACACAATACAGCGGGGGGGGGACAATACAGCGGACACACACAAAATACAGAGGACACACACAAAATACAGCGGACACACACAAAATACAGAGGACACACACAAAATACAGAGTACAGCGGGGACACACAAAATACAGAGGACACACACAAAATACAGAGGACACACAGAAAATACACAAAATACAGAGGACCACACACAATACAGCGGACACACACAATACAGCGGACACACACAAAATACAGAGGACACACACAAAATACAGTGGATACACACAACATACAGAGGACACACACAAAATACAGTGGACAGTGGATACACACAAAATACAGAGGACACATACAAAATACAGAGGGCACACACAAAACACAGCGGACACAGAGGACACACACAAAATACAGAGGACACACACAAAATACAGCGGATACACACAAAATACAGAGGACACACACAAAATACAGAGGACACACACAAAATACAGCAAACACACACAAAATACAGCGGACACACACAAAATACAGAGGACACACACAAAATACAGAGGACACACACAAAATACAGAGGACACACAGAAAATACACAAAATACAGAGGACACACACACAATACAGTGGACACACACAATACAGCGGACACACGCAAAATACAGAGGACACACACAAAATACAGAGGACATACACAAAATACAGTGGACAGCGGGGACACACAAAATACAGTGGATACACACAAAATACAGAGGACACACACAAAATACAGAGGACATACACAAAATACAGTGGACAGCGGGGACACACAAAATACAGTGGACACACACAAAATACAGAGGACACACACAAAATACAGTGGACAGTGGATACACACAAAATACAGAGGACACACACAAAATACAGCAAACACACACAAAATACAGCGGACACACACAAAATACAGAGGACACACACAAAATACAGCGGACACACACAAAATACAGAGGACACACACCAAATACAGCGGACACACACAAAATACAGAGAACACACACAAAATACAGCAGACACACACAAAATAGAGAGGACACACACAAAATACAGCAGACACACACAAAATACAGAGGACACACACAAAAAACAGAGGACACACACAAAATACAGCAGACACACACACAAAATACAGAGGACACAGACAAAATACAGCAGACACACAAAATACAGAGGACACACACAAAATACAGAGGACACACACAAAATACAGCGGACACACACAAAATACAGAGGACACACACTAAATACAGAGGACAGCGGACACACACAAAATACAGAGGACACACACTAAATACAGAGGACAAACACAAAATACACAAAATACAGAGGACACACACACAATACAGCGGACACACACAAAATACAGAGGACACACACAAAATACAGCGGACACACACAAAATACAGCGGACACACACAATACAGCGGACACACACAAAATACAGCGGACACACACAAAATACAGAGGACACACACAAAATAAACAGGACACACACAAAATACAGCGGACACACACAAAATACAGCGTACACACACAAAATACAGAGGACAGCGGACACACACAAAATACAGAGGACACACACAAAATACAGAGGACACACACAAATTACAGCGGACAGCGGACACACACAAAATACAGAGGACACACACAAAATACAGAGGAAAAACACAAAATACAGAGGACACACACAAAATACAGCGGACACACACTAAATACAGCGGACACACACAAAATACAGAGGAGACACACAAAATACAGTGGACACACACAAAATACAGCAGACACACACAAAATACAGCGGACACACACATGTACAGCGGGGACACACACAAATTACAGCGGAAACACACAAAATACAGCGGACACACACAATACAGCGGGGGGACACAATACAGCGGACACACACACAATACAGCGGACACACACAAAATACAGAGGACTCACACAAAATACAGAGGACACACACAAAATACAGAGGACAGCGGACACACACAAAATACAGAGGACACACACTAAATACAGAGGGCAAACACAAAATACACAAAATACAGAGGACACACACACAATACAGCGGACACACACAAAATACAGCGGACACACACAAAATACAGCGGACACACACAATACAGCGGACACACACAAAATACAGCGGACACACACAAAATACAGAGGACACACACAAAATAAACAGGACACACACAAAATACAGCGGACACACACAAAATACAGCGTACACACACAAAATACAGAGGACAGCGGACACACACAAAATACAGAGGACCCACACAAAATACAGAGGAAAAACACAAAATACAGAGGACACACCAATCATAAGCAATTTTTCTTTTCAGTTACAGCTTTTGATTAAGTCTTTGAACCTGCTCTCAAAGGGAAGTTCAATAAGCGACAGATTGGTTTTTCATGAGGGTGCACAAATAGGAAATGGCTGTTTTTCATGTTCCAAGCAGATCCCTGTTACCTGGTAGAGCAGGCATGAAGTCAAATCCACTGATAATAATGTTGACGCTGGCAAAATAGGATACATTATTGACATAGGCCAAGTTGATCCAATATGGCTTTGCAAGTTCAAACGGATCCATCTTACAGCCTCTGTGGGTTTATGATGATGAAGCCATACATACTGAGTGTACTGTGATATGAATAAGATAGTGGGTCGCTTATGAATCACACAGAGATGTACAAATATGGAGCAGTATAGAAATAATGTAGAAAAAAGTTGTAAGGATATTCATGGCTATTCCATTAAAAATGCCTTATTATAACGTTAAATAAAAAGTAAAGCCAGGAGACCGTTAGCTTAGCCTAGCCTAGCTTAGCACAAGGACTGGAAGCAGGGTGTCAGCTAGGAGTGTATAAAGGTAGTACATGTTGCCCTCTTATAAACTAAGCTTGCTCATTTACACATTATATATTTGTACATGTTGGAAGGCTAATTTGTTGTACCTTTGCGGAAAAGCTAAGCTTGCGTTTTTCTCCTGCTTTCAACGTGTATGCTAAGCTTAGGTTACCATCACCTTGCTGTAGCTCTATGCTTCACAGTTTTTAAAATATAACAGATTTACAGTGTTTTAAGTTAAAGTCAAATGATCATGCTAAGGGCCTGACTTCCATTTGTGTGGCCCCAAATGATAGAATGCTATAACTCCCCCCTCCAACTCCCCCAAGGGTGAGAATTATGTGATAAATGTGTGTGATTCTCACTCCTGTATGCCCAAACAATACGTTTCAACCAGCCTGCTGCCAGCGGGCACCACCTGCTGCGGTGTTATCAATAATCCATGAGGGTACTAAGAATGCAGTATCATGGTTTACCACCTCTCCACACACACACACACACACACACACCCACACCCACACCCACACCCACACACACACACACACACACACACACACACACACACACACACACACACACACACACACACACACACACACACACACACACACACACACACACACACACACACACACACACACACACACACACACACCACACACACACACACACACACACACGCAGATTGATCCTAATTGTACTTATTTTACCTCAGATCCCAGCTGCCTGAATCACTGAAGGAGCCGTTAGTGGGTCAAAGTGATTACACTGTCAAGGACATCTATTAGAATCCAATTTGGCCAGGTTGGGCCCAGCTAACCTCCCTAATGGACCTTCATTTATCTCCTGGTGTTTATGAGCTGTTGCGTGCGAAGTCCGTAGCTTTGGTGCTTAGCAGGATGGATGTGATATTTAGATCAATAGGTCCGGCTTATGGGGAAAAATATGATGGTATACGGATGATAAGAGGGTGATATTTCATTGTAAATGTCAGTGTAATGTAACCATCAATGCCCAGGGTGAGGGACTGTGCATACACACTATATGAGGATGTATACTGTACTGTACATGCAGCAACCTATAGAGTACGACACATGAAGGAACTTCTTCTATCGCTCTCACACTGGCAAGAATCTATTTATATAATGAGGAGAAGCACCTGTCAGGCTTGCTTATCTTGACACATGGACTGTAGTCCTAACACCTACATATATCTGACGGGAGAAAGAGAAGCACAGAGACGTATAGCACACTCACTGCACTGCAGGGTACCTGCATTTTTATTTGTAACCACATACCTCGGAGCTTGAATAGACAATCGGCAGAGGTGCCTGTGCCAGTAATACTGCATCAATCACCACCTTCACCGGGAAAAACTGCCGCTCGGAGATGAGATCCATCACTCTACCAAGTGCGCAGGTTAGGAATACGCCACACATAACACGTATTAGAACACATAACACAGGGTATTTCCTCTTTGGCGAGTGCGTTCAGTCAAAAGCACTTGATGTGAGTTTTATTTGTAGGACTTTTGAGTGGTATATTTGTAAGGTGGATGACCCCAGTGAATGTTAAACTGTTGATTGCTACTGTTATGCTCTATAGGTATCTCCCTCTCTCAGTAACCTCTTTCACAACCTTCCTTGCAGCATGTCATCTCAGTTACCCAGCTGTGAAATCACATACATGCCCATTAACCTCAGACCACATGCCGCTACAACTTTCTTTACCATTTCTCCTCTTATATTAGTATATAAATGCAACGTAGCCATGCAGGTTTACTTCTAAGGAAATCATGTGATATAGTACAAAGAGCAAAGGTGGGTTGATGGATCGATGGATCGATCCACAAAAGAAGGGACCGTTCTGTTAATACCCCATTTCAAACCAAACGTCATCCTTTTTAAAAAAAAACGTACTTTCATTATGTACTTAACTAATTGTACATATATAACAAATGTAATTGTTTACACTAAACACAATCTTTTTCCTAAATCTTAAAAAGTAGTGTTGTTGTCCTAAACAGATTCTGCACCTGGGCTAAAGCAGGTGCACTTATTATCGTTTCTGGGTATTCATAACAAAACGCAGAATACCCTTCAAAAGCAATCATACAAAACATTGTATATGGATATGAGTTGAAGTATGCTAAACAAATAAGCTGCTGTGGTCAAATACATTTTGAAACATGTTTTATGACATCTTTTAATGTCACTACAGTACAACTGTGAAGCAAAATGAGACCCTGGAGTTGACCCTTTAATATACTGCTGCTTACACACTCACAGGAAATCAATGTTTTCAGACTCTAAGACTCCAGGCAGACTGATTGTTATCATCCCGACAACAGACTTTAGTAGCATTTATAAAACAAGAGAGAGATAGATCAAATATGCTGAAATTATTATAGCTTCTGTAATGCTATCAATTGTCTTGAATCCATTTCCTTGCAGGTCCTATTTCCTGTCTGCTATCCCCGGAGCGAGTTGTATTGCTGAAATGCCAAAAGGAATCCAAAAATAACCGAGAAAAAGATCAGAAATAAGTATGATTACTCAAATGGATAGCTTGACTTGTGAATTCTCTTATGAGATGACAGTAAACATGTGGTGTTGTCGGACATTATGCCATATGCAATTGCAGCTTTCTTGAGAACTCATCCAATTTCACACAACGCTTCCTTGGGTTTTGAGCAATACATCCACCAAGTGTGAAGTAGATCAGATGATTTGAAAATGGCTTCTAAAAATGACCGGTAAATCTCCTTTATCTCATGTCTGTCATTCATCTTCTGTTTTTGAATAAAGCACGGGACGGTGAATGAGCAAGCATGCTTTTTCATGATGTGAACGTTTACAGTGGACCCCTTTCAAAAGGCTACAAACATGCACGACCTGTCAATGCCAAAGGTCGACTGTTCATCTGGTCATGGCAAGGCGAGTATTGCTTTAAGAGCAGACGCCTCGGATGCAGACGGGCAAAGGTCTTGGCAAGACACACCCGCCACCTGGGCATCCGGACACCCTGACACCTGGCAGGGCCGGCTGTGTGATAGCTAAATGTTTCAGACTACGGCCAGATGGTTGCGAAAAGAGAGATCACACCCGTAGACAATCGCGTACTTGCAGACACATGCGGGTTGGCATAAAGTTGCCTCGCACAAATAATTCATGGGAGCCAGATGCAGTGCAGATCTACAGTCTTAAAAACATGCATACAAATGGATGGTGCTCAAGTTCCTGCATGCGCTGTGAAGTGTGACAGACTTCTAACATAGACATGACATTGAATATTTGTCTTTAGAACAGCTTGTAATGTAATGTGTAGGGGAAGATAATGTATTCAACTCTAAAGGTTTCATGAGGTATAGATTTTTTATATTTACTAGCTTCACATTTATATCATTGTCAATAAAATATACTGAGCTTCCTAACTACACTATAATTGTGATATATGTCGGTACTGGAGCCCAGAAAAGGTTACAGTAGATGTGACCAACCCATATTCCCTCTACCTACATTCTTGTAGAGAATAATGTTTTTTATTGGTTACTCAAACTTCTTGTGTAGGAACGGAGACAGAGGCCAAGCTCCAGTATGATTAGGAGTATTAAGAGTGCGCTTAAGACCTTCCTTTTTGATAAAGCTTATAGTTAGGGCTGATTAGATTCAGCCCCTAGTTTTGCTGATATAGGCTTAAATTGTCGGGGGATACCTTACGTCTTCTCTCTGTCTGTACCTGTGTACTCTCATGTTCCGATTAACCCAGCTTCCCCACATTTCTTTCTGGTGTCTATCTACGCCGGGATCCTGGGTCGTGGCTGATCCTGTGGCTGTGGTCCTGGATCATGAGTCCTGGATGGATATCCTCGTGGATTCATCTTCTTATTATAGACACATGCATTTCCTAACATTTGGACTACCTATGTTGTAAATGTATTATCTCTTCGATTTACACACGGCATCTATTGCACGTCTGTCCGTCCTGGGAGAGGGATCCCTCCTCTGTTGCTCTCCCTGAGGTTTCTCCCATGTTCCCTTTAAACTGGGTTTTCTTCGGAAGTTTTTCCTTGTACGATGTGAGGGTCTAAGGACAGAGGGTGTCGTATTGTCATACTGATATTCTGTACACACTGTGAAGACCACTGAGACAAATGTAACATTTGTGATATTGGGCTATATAAATAAACATTGATTGATTGATTAGGAATTTAACAAATAAATAAATAAAGACACAGAAAGATACAATGAAGCCCTCTGCCTTGAGAACACGACTTCAGAAGCAGTGGGAGAAACAAAAGCCGTCACAGAGGGACAAACAAAGCGATGAACGCGTGGAGAATGTTTGAGGAAAGATGACACATTTCTTTCATTTGGCAGGGAGAACGCCTTGCTTATCAAAGCAATGTACAATGCAACGCTGAAGCCATTATTCCCCTTGTTCCTGCAATTGTACTGGAAATCATATGGCGCATTAATCATGTGGACATTTCTTTATTTTCAACACACACGCACCACTGCCATATGCTTTCATTTGTTTTTTTCAAGAGGGCATTGGAAAAGAGCTTTGATGCTATCCAAGAGAAGGAGAAAATAAAAAGGACCCTAACCCTAACCCTATAGCTACTCAAACCCTTACATTTAAGTTTTGGAGGATGAAGCCAATGTGTATTACGGAGAGACATGTCTTGTATCAAATAGGAAATAGGAGCTAGGAAAGACTCTTTCTTGAAGGTTTACTGCATCGGCGAGGTAGGAATCCCAGTGCTCCCAGTCTTAAACAAAGGCGTACTACCATTAAAACCAGAACCCCAGCCCTCTGTCTCACTAATATCAGTTCCTTCATATTCCCTACCTTACATCTACAAGGCAATCACTCATGTCTCACTCATAATGGAAGGTACAGCAGTCACTTTCGACCTAGCGAGAGGGAGCTCCCATTATTCCCTCATTGCGTTGACGAATGATTCCTGGATACGATAGCAAGAGGGCGAGCGAGAGAGACGTAATGTTAGAGAGAGAAAGAGATAGAATATAAGGCAGAAGGGTAATGTTCAGGCTGCTAATGTTTGCCTTCAGATTTTAAATAAAGCTGCTGCGGAGAGATAGGAGACAGATCAATCAATGCAAAGAGAACAGGGTTAGCGTTGTGGGTCTAAGCAGGTGATTTGTCAATGGGCTGAAATGGAATTGGACATTCGTACAGGAGTGGTTATGAATATGGAACCAGGCAATGACTTTCAAAATGGAACTGTTCAGAATGAAGCGCTTCAGTAAGCCACGGAGACTGCAGTGGGAACAAGTGATGCAGTCTGCAAGGCAGCCATTTTTCATAGACCGTGTATAACTGCCCCAACAAGGGCTTAGGGTTCACCTTCTTTGGTATTTGGTGTGCCGTGCCTTTCTTATTCAGTAACGCTTGCTGACTCATAAGCATTTAAATGAAGAGGAGACAGAAGATAGAAAGAAATAGGTTTTGTTATCCTGAGAAAATGAATGAAACATGAATTATGACTTTCTTTTTATACATTTCTCAGAGGCCCTGTTTATGTTAAAGAGTTATTCGCCACTCTTATCATTCCTCCTGTGTGTATTAACTTGCCATGAGGCAGTATCTACCTATTGTACTGCATTTTTGAAGATGGGGGATAACTACACATTGTTATACTCCTTGCAATGCAATCAAGACATGTTTCTAGAACAAAATAACATCCTTTTTGTTGTTTCCTGTGACATTGGTGCTGCTGCAGTAAAGGGATATTTCCCAGTAGTCATTGCTCGGACACAGCACCGGCAATAAACCTACATAACTGCCATGGCCCAGAAGCCGACTTTCAAATACATTATTGAACAAAATGAAGGCTTGAGACTTTCTACAAAGGAATTCTTTCAGGGCCAATATGGTCAGGAGGAGTGACTACAGGGAACAAACACTATTCCAATGTACATATGGGGGGGGCAAGAAACAAAATGCTGAATATCTCCTTTAAAGCTGGGCTGAGGTCAAATATTTGTTTGCTTAGGAAGCTTCCTAACTAAATTAGATCACTAATGCCTAATTACATATCCTAGTGTTGATGCAGTTGGATTGTCGTTTCCTTCAGATATTTCTTGTTTTTCTATTGAGGTAAAAGTGGTGAGAAAAAAAGATACAATGACTTAGATTATTTAAATCTATGTACATTCAATTAACCCTCCTATTGTCTTCGTTTCCCCCCCTTACTTTGGTGTTCACGGTCAAATTTCACCGGTCCTGTTTTAACTGCTATTACATTAACACAACAATCATTAATCATCACCAAATTTCATTTAACACCCTTTCAAACTGTAAATATTGTATCAGACTACTGGTATACATGAAAAACTGCAGTAAATATACAAAGAATAGACACTGAACATGTATTGCGTGTGCCAGGTGTGATCCGTGTGGGCGGATGGGCACATAAGAGCGGGAAATGTGTGAAATTGTTCTGTGTGTGTGTGTGTGTGTGTGTGTGTGTGTGTGTGTGTGTGTGTGTGTGTGTGTGTGTGTGTGTGTGTGTGTGTGTGTGTGTGTGTGTGTGTGTGTGTGTGTGTGTGTGTGTGTGTGTGTGTGTGTGTGTGTGTGTGTGTGTGTGTGTGTGTGTGTGTGTGTGTGTGTGTGTGTTTTACCTGATCCGGATGGTTACTAATTCCTTTATGGCGGTAATTTTTGACCGGGAACACCATGGGTGTTACAAAGTTGACTAAATCATCCAAAATTCAATGAAATTGGTGATCAGCAATTGTATATGTTCAAATGTCTACTGTGAAGGATATCATAAAGCCTTAATGCAATCAATCAATGTTTATTTATATAGCCCAATATCACAAATGTTACATTTGTCTCAGTGGTCCTCACAGTTTGTACAGAATATCAGTATTCGAATCGAATGTAAAACAAAAATGTTATGATTGATGAAAGTAGTAAATCGGTCAGATTTGACCCGAAGACAACAGGAGGGTTAAATTGTAAATACATAGTCTAACTGCAACACAAGAGTAAACTGACTTAGTCTTTATGCTAAGATAATGCTAAGCTAACCATCTCTTGGCTGAATTTTTCATATTGAACAGAAAGGTATAAAATAGAGTTGTGGAAATCAGACCATTTAACTCTTGGCAAACAAAAAGGTAAATGGGTGTTTACCAAAACGTACATAGGAAATGCAAGAACTGTATAAGTAGTATTTTTTTTAAAACAACTCTAAATACCTGTTATGGTAAAGGTAGGACCCAAATGCAGACTATAAAAAAGGTAAAAGGTCTAGAAACAAAAACGAGCTTTATTTAAAAGCTGATGAACATAAACATGGCACGAAAACACAAGTAGCACCAGGTAGCATTAACAAACAAAACTGACCGTGACCAACATGGAGGGAGACAGGAAAGACAAACAATGAACCGACATCGAACACAGGAAGATACAAGACTAAATACAGGGAGGGGTAATCACGAGACGAGAAACAGCCGGGCAGGGAAGGAGAAACACAAGGGCAATAGGTGAACACAATCAGACAATTAGACACACCAGGGAAACTAACGACAGGGAGGAAAACACAGGGAGAAGGACCAGACAAGAAACAAGGAGGAAAACATGTCAGAAATAACAAAATAATAAGCAAAATAACCCCACAACTAGACACAACAAAACTCAAACCCTGACAATACCTGCTTTAAAGCTGGGTTTTGTTTCAATCTTTTTTTGCGAAGGAAGCTTCCCCATTAAATGAGATGGAAGTATCTAAGACAGCCATGATAAAAGTTGATTGAATTCTACACTAGCTAAGAAAAGGTGCTTCCTTTCTTAACTTCTTTAGCATAGGATAAACTTGACAATCCATTAAGAAAGGAAAGGAGATAATGGAGGCCCACAATTCCTTGCAGCAGCAACATTTAAAGTAATGGCAGACCCACGTAAATAGGATCAATAATGCCTAATCACATCACCTCGTTTAAGTGCAGTTGGATTGTCTTTACCTTAAGATCCTTTCTTGAACTAATACGTTTTTTAATCAAGGTCAAGGAAAAGTGGTAAGTAAAAGATAAAGGATGTGATCATTAAGATTATGGGACCGCAGCCCAGTACAGTAGCTTAAAGTAAATGCATAGTCTAACAGCAACACAATAAGGCAATAGGTAATGTAAGAGTTGGCTAGCTGTGTACCTTCGTTATGCTTATCTAAGACAAGCTAACCTAACCCTCTCTTAGCTTCATTTTTTATATTGATATGAGAGTGGTCAATCGTGTCGTCAAAACGCAAGAAAGTAGATTGCTGTATATTTCAAAGTATATATTCAAAAGCCATGCATACAAATCTAAAACGGTAAAGTAGAGATCAGATAGTAAGTTTAAATGGTATTAGTAAGCAGTTCACAATTTGGAAAGACTTTGATGCAACTGGGAGTGTATTGAAGAAGATTCAAGATTCAACTTATTGTCATTACGTAGTACAGGTAGGCCTACTATGTAACAAAACGGTTTCTCTGCATTTGACCCATCCTAGTGTTAGGGGCAGTGGGCTGCCATTATGTACGGCTCCCAGGGAGCAGTGTAGGGAACGGTGCCTTGATCAGGGACACCTCGGTAGCACTTGGTCTTTCCGGGACCGACTTGAACTGGTGACCTTCCAGTTGCCAAGCCAAGTCCCGATGGACTTCACCACCACCGTATGTCAGTACATGTCAGACATGTACTCTGAGAAAGTAAACGTGAGTATGTGTGGTCCCATGTGCGATGAAAGTGTGATAACGTGAAAAACACTGAAGTTGGTAGCCATTAGTAAATGTCAGAGGCACTGGCATGGCTCAGTATAAAACCGAGGTGCAATTTGGTGCAGACAGTTTGTTGTTGAATCATACCTATTAGCCCTAAATCAAGCTGTGCCCTATGATTCAGCTGTGTCCTTGTGATTCATTGCAACTGATTTGGATCTGAAATGTCCTTCCCTCCCACTTACGCTATCTGATTGGCTTTCTGATGTAGCTTCCTCCCATCTCCTTCCATTTGTCTAATGAAGAAACTATTGATTACTCATGCAGGCAGATGGACGGACAGATGGACCCAAACAGTGACAAAGAGAGGAATAAACATACAGTCAGTGTGAGTCAATGCATATGTATAAACGATGGAACAATCAGAGGAAAATCTTATTCAAATTTTGACTGAGATTACTCCTTTTAGTAAATATAACATGATTAAACTCCTATGCTCAACTACAATATTGCATTAATGGCCAAATGTGTAAAAAAGAGCACTGTATTTGACTTGTTTTCATTGGAGTTGCATTTAGTGACAATAGAAAATCTGTCAATGAAGATGCTGATGAATGGAAAAATATTCAAAGAAAAACTTAAAAGGGAGAATTATTTTATTTAATTAATAATTTAATTATTTTGTATTGAGTGGATTTTCCTTGGCTGTTAAAAAAAGGGCCACAGCAAAAATAGTTTTGACCTTTTATTTTGAAAATGGTACGGTAATGAGTAGCACGTCTCTCTAATAAGCACATCTGGCAGAACATACAGAACTTAGTTTAATTGAATATAATTATTTATTAATGACTGCAGCATAGTGTGTGTGCATGAATGTGCGCGCATTTGTCTGTTCTAATTTCCATTTTACAATGGTAATGATGCAGACCCACACTGTCACCAACACGACAATGAAATAGCTATCTGTGTATTAATATGATAACTAAAAAAGATTATTAACAATTCAAAAGATAATTAACCTAGTAACTAAAAACAACAATTGGTAAAGAAATGAAATTGTATTTAAGTAAACTAAATATTATACTTTTTCTGGTTAATGTTGCTATGTTAGCATTAGCCGCTTTCACACCAAGTACTTTGCTGTACTTAGTTCCCAGCACTTAGTGCCAGCACTTACCCCCATGGAACTAAGTACAGATCGCGTTCACACCGGAATAAGTTCCCTGAGGGAGGATTACGCAAATGAAGCCGCTGATGTCACTTCTTCGTCTTCTGCTTTGGGTTTACTGGCAGGCCGCAAACCACTTCACGGCGTATACTGCCACCCGAAGTTCCCGGCCGGAAGTCCCCGGAGTTGGGGACTGGCTTCAGTAGAAGCTGCTGCCTTCCGAGTAAATCGCCAAAACGCCGACACCTCCTCATCTCTCCACCGCTCCCATATATTTTTTTTTGTTGCCATACATTATTCTCTCTCCGTTGGTGTGCTGGGCTAATGCTAATGCTAATAATGCTAATGCCAGCAAATACAATGGTGGCTTCACAAAACTTTTCAGAGTTTTACGGGGCGTGGTTTGCAATTTGCTCAGCCAATCGAAATTGGTACTTTTTTCTCCCCAGGATAGTACCACCTCTCTAGCAGGCACTAACAATGGGGGTAAAAGTTCTCAGAACTAAGTACTCTTTTTGATGTGAACGCAAAATTCCAGGCATTAACGGAATTAAATGGGGAAAGTACGGGTAAAGGTACTCCGGTGTGAACACGCCTATTGTCATTTGAGCATATTAGCTAGCTACTGTGAGCATTTAACTCAGGTGCAGCCTCACCGAATTGCCATTGTAGCTCGAGGCTCTAAGTTGTGTTACTTAACAAGCAGTGGTGTACAAGATGACTATCTCAGACACAAGACATCATCTTTGCCCAGATGGCAGGTCAGCCAAAACAACTCCTGCTGAGCTGCTAAACTTTGTTCAAACCCACAGGACTTTAGTTTAAATTCTGGTGGAGATCTCCAAGTTTCAAAGAGTTCCAAATATGTCAACCTGAGTTTGGAAAGGAGTAGACATCTAGAATATTTCCCTTCGATTGAACTGCGCAACTGTAAATAAAGTCTGAAATGTGAGTATTTCACTCCTTGTAAACATCTTATAACTGACTAAATTAATCTGTATCTTGAGTCAATGAAGTCAGGAGGAGGCTGCTTTATTTTCAGTTTCTTTCAAATGAACTCCTGGTACAATAAACCTTTTTACTCATACAATATAACTTCCTATACATTGGGTTTCTATATACGAAAATGTTTCATTACATTCATCTGGTGTTCTCCGTGTTGCCCTCTGAGTTACTTCTATCAGATGAATGAGTATCCCCCCCACACTTCCACACTCTCCTTCCTCTGTAGTCAAACACTTCTAAGACAGGGCTGTAAGGCAGCTGATCTCCTTTGATTCTCTCGGACTAGGAGGAGACAGACAGAGAGACAGACTGTGAGAGAGGGAAAAGGGAGGATTCTCTCATCCTGCCTCTGGAGCACACTTGTTTCCCTCAGAACTTGTGTATTCTTCCCAGGGCCGGAGCGATGTGGTGAACGCAAGGAGGAGGGGGTAAGGCGTAAGGAGAGGCAAGAGCATCCTCTGCATATAGATAAAGATTTAGTCGAGAAAGAGGGAAAACGGGGATAAAGACAAAGGGTAGAAAAGTCAGGGATTAGAGATTTGAACAGCGTCTGCCATACTGTCTACCTAGGAGTTTAATGTGATGCTTTTAATAGAATTAAATGCGTCACATGTGCTTCATTTGAAGAGCAAAAATAGCAGCAAAGTGGTTCCAATTATCTAGCTGTTATTAGATCTAACTACAAGCCAGAGACCACTCCTACTTTATTATCAGCAGCTCTTGTTTTTTGGAGAGGAAGAGGAAGTGAGAAGGGGAGGAAAATATAGCAGGAGATTTCTGCTTCGTAGCAGCGGCTCCTAATTGATTTGGTTGCTTAATCCCTCCCGGATTGAGTTAGGGAGAGAGTGCAGGGTGATTGAGGCATTTGAATTCCCCCATATGAGACCCGGCGGCAGCACGGAGGTCATTTAAATTGAATGTGGATCAGTCTACGCTCATGTTTACTCTGAGGATTTGGCTCCCGCTGACAGCCAGCACTCCCAGTCTGTTTGGTCAGATCATCAGTGATGCCATCGATTGCAGTCTGTTTGTACACACGTTGGCTCTGTGACGATTCCATCACTGGTGGTTTTTCGCACCATATGCTTGGGTCAAACAGAGCGGAACAGACTCTTCCATGTGTGCAAAATATCCATCCAATGTCTGTTTTCACAATAGTGTTCTTCCTCGCTAAATGTTACTCCCGAACCCCTCCTTTTCCACACGGCTTTAGATGAGCGGATCAGAGCTAACTCCGCAGCGGAGGAGAATATACACGCAAGAAGTGACTATGGGTCTCTTGACATTATGAGGTTAAGCACAAAAGAAACACATATTACGGCTTAGCTCTGGACTAATATTGGAATGTGACCATGAAAGACATTTCTAATCTGCTCAGCCAAAATCACATTAACTTCCCTCGTGTATTTTCTCCACACTAACAGAGCCGGGTCTGTGAACATTTTTAATAAGAAACTTTTCCATTTTAAGACTGGTGAAGGAGACGGGGGGGAAGGAACGAGAAAATGCTTTTTATTCTGTAACTAATCTGGGCTGATTGTGGAAGCAGGGTGACTTTTTGTGCACACATGGTTGCTAGATGTCGGGAAACAAAGCTGTGCAGATTTCCGTCCTAATAAACGCAGCAATGATCTATCGGAGTCACTTTTCCGCAGCAACGTGTCAAGGCAAAGAGAAACCACCAGTCCATTCCTAACATGAAACAGCTCTCCGGGCAGGAATATAAGGAATGGCACCCTCCTGGAATGTGAAGCCATGCAGGACGCCACTAGAAGACAGATGATTGGCTGTCAGGATCTCTCCAAGACTCGCTGATCATCACACAGAGCACGCAGACTCTCTCCTGCGGTTCCCCTGGGGGATTGTGGGGGCTCGGTCTACAAAGCATGGGAAGGAGGAAGCAGAGAGGAGTGAGGAGGAGGTCATTTTGAGCTGTTTTAGTAGGACAATGGGTATTAAAATAGCTACAACTACAACACCCATTTATAGAATTCTTAATTACACACATTCAACTCTTACCCATATGTCACATTTCCATGAATGGTGATCATTAGATGTCCTGCTGGTTTGATGAACATGCCCTTTCCTGTTACTAAAACACATGTTTAGGCTGCCACGGTGGATAATGGAGCACGGAAATAAGATATTGCCAATACTGCAGACCCACACTTACTGTTGAGGAAGAGAAAGCAAACACCATGGCTGTACATGCTTTTACCTTAGTGGTGCAAAGTAATCGGATTGCTTGATGTCTTGATCATATTATACAGTATGGGTTTTTACTATGGTTTTTTACGTGAAGTATACATTCATAGCGTCAGTGTAGATCCATTTTTTGACCTCAGTTGAGCCTGTACTATCCATACAACATGAGCTATAATCTAACTTGGGTGTGTGGTTGTGGTTAGAGTGGGCCAGTTGATCAAAGAAGGGAAGATCATGAATGCTTGGAGAGGACTCGTCATCTGATTTAAGTAGCAAACCAACAGACGATCAGAAAACGTTTTTTAGTCTGCCAAAAGAGGTTGAGTAGACCAGCAGCTTTACATTATGGCATTGGTTGTGATAATACAAATAGTCAATCCTGAATGTGACCCTTGAGCAGAGTTCCTGTAATAATATTGCTTTTGTCGTTAACGGAGTAGTGTAACGCGCTACTTTTATAATTCAGTAATCACACTACAGTTACTAACATTGCCCCAACACGCGTTACTTCGTTACTTTTATAAAAATCAGTGATAATCACACTGACAGACTGTTTCCGCTGCAGGTTTATATGTACGTAATCTGCGCGACTTGCACGTCCACATCTCCACGTGCAGTGCTGCATAAACATGGTTTACGGCCCCTACACACGGCGGCGTGCGTTGCCGCTTCAACGCTTCTGCCCATTCACTTTGAATGGGGTGATGTCACGATTCGCCGAACTGCATTGTGGGAGCAAAGCGTAGCTTCTCTCGCGGTGCTCGCTGCAAAAGTAGAGCAATGTTCTACTTTTGCCGCCTCGACGGAGGCGTCAGCCAATCAAATCCCGAGTATGCAAATCTGACAGTACAAGCGCTAGTCAATCAAACCGTGTGTATGTTGGGAGAGCCAGACCGCAGTTATTTCCCATTATGTCAAAAAATGGAGGAGAAAATTATCGTGGCGGTAGGGAATCACCCGGTGCTCTATGACCAGTCCCTCTTTACATACAGGGATACAAACCGGAGGAGCCAGGCATGGGGGGAGGTGGCAGAGACAGTGGGTGAAACTGGTAGGTTTTCGCCTGTTTGGGGAGTTTATATCCAGTGTACTTCGTTTGAATGGACAGCTAGCAAGCATAGACAGTATATTTAGCCAGCATGGATGTAGCATGAGCTTTGCTTTGTATGTCCGGGGCGGGACATTCATGTGATTGGTTGTTGGTCGCGTTGCTCGCGTTGACTCCCCAAGCTCAAGACACGCCCACCGCCAAGCGGCAACGCACGCCGCCATGTGTAGGAGCAGTTAGTCAGCGATAACTTTCGAGGGGTGGAGCGGAGATATACCCATTATTTTGAGTTTG
Organism: Pseudochaenichthys georgianus; assembly: GCF_902827115.2. NCBI lineage: Eukaryota > Metazoa > Chordata > Actinopteri > Perciformes > Channichthyidae > Pseudochaenichthys > Pseudochaenichthys georgianus. The sequence goes on from NC_047526.1 coordinate 12,052,692, forward strand.
TCTATGTGACGATTGTAAGGGAAACTTCTGTTGCAATGGAGAGTCAGGACTCAGCGAGACACGGGACGAGCAGGAGTTCTGAATGTCAAACACTGAGATTTAATACAAGTAATGACTGCTCCGGTGGGATGCCATGTCAATTCTGACTCTCTTCTCATCTTGGCAGACCTTTAATTAGCTTCACTCAGAGTCATCCCACATATTGGGGGAAGGTTTACGTGACCATCTGGAAGCAATTAATTATCTTTATCTGACTCTAGGGCCCTTGTGACCGAGAGTTGACCGGTCATTAAACTGGCAAGGTCAGCCACAGTTGACCGTTCCCACTCCTTAAGACAGATAACAGACTTCGGCTTGGTCGTAAAACGTCAACAGGCCGAAAGGTCAAATATCTTAGGAGTAAGGAGAATTATTCTTTGACACTTAAGAGCAACGACAAAATTAATCCCTCACAACGATGAGTTGCAAACTGTGTCCAGGCCAGAAGCTGTTATCCACTGCTGTAAACACCATGTCAAACCTCAACAAACACCTGCAAAGAACACATGCTAAGGTGAAGCTAATAGCTAAGAACCCCCGAACCCAGAGTGAGGATGTTGTGAGTGCGCCGCCGCCGACCCCGACGCAACAAAAATTAGAATTTGGAGGACCGGTAACCAAAGCAGAGATGGACAGGCTTGTAGCATCCTTCATAGTAGAGGAAATGTTGCCCATTTGCACAGTGGAATCACCATCGTTCAGAGATGTACTGCACACAATACAGATGGCAGGAGACAGAGGACAGCCATGGTGTCATGCCCCTCTGGGTCCATCAGTAGAGAGGGTGTGGCTGTTCTGTCTGTGCTGCATTGGCTGCATTGATTGCACTGATTGCAGTAACTCAGGGCACCTGGGTCTGGTGCTCTGCAGCTATTTTAAAGCCTCTCTGCTCGGCTTCTCCCTGCAGGCACTCCGGTTTTGTTGAGTATACTATGAGGTTCTTCAGTTGCTTTACTTTGTGCACTTCAACACTCTCACACACATACATGTCCATACAATCCTCGCCCTGCATTTACATTACTGATACCACTGACATCCACACCTCATACTTTACTGGTTTTGACTTAATTTGATTTGTTTGTCCTAAATAAACATATTTTGTTAACCGTCAACATGGTGTGTCTCTTTTTTGTTGTGGCCTTTTGAGCCGGGTCATAACACATGGTCAGATAGGAAAACATTCAGGAGCTATCTGGATCAGTCTTATGCATGGGCGGCGCCAGGATTGTTTTGCTGCAGTAGCTTAGCAGTTGCTTTATGCAACAAGTCCTCCAACTCATACGACCAAATGGGTCGATTGTTTAAGAACCTTATTACGACCAAATATGTCGTTTGTTCAAGCGCTTAATACGACCTATAATTACGTTTTAAAATTGTCGGCCTCTAGTGCTCCCGTTCAATGCAAACGTTACAGAGGGTTGTTTATTCACAAATAACCCTCTCTGTAAAATCCTAAATTGTAGGATAGTTTGGCCATTAAAACGCTTTATGATTAGATTTCTAGCGAGAAGTATATATTGTACTTTTAGAATCCACGTCCAGTCGATATGTAGGATCTATAGTTTGATAGATATTACGAAGATGATTTGAGGTTTCGTCAGGACAACGTGTATATGCGGCAAGCTTCCATGTAAAGTTACGGGTTGAAAACAGTATTTCCGGTCTGGCCGTTTTCATAATAAAACCAATGATCAAATGATTTAACAGTGATATCTGCACTACACATCCACTAAAAAACATCAGTTTATCCTAGTTAATTATACGACATTAATTGGTTTAAATTCTGTTCAATGCTTTTGTGTTTTTCCCATAGGTTTTTCTCTTTCTGAGAGACACCTTTCTGTTTTCAGAGGTTTTGATAGGCTAAAATCACGCCGCAATGCACGTCGGGATATGGTGTTTATGTGATATGAAATCGGAAAACATTCAAAAAATAATAATAAAACTTTATTCCGAGTGCTCTTGCTTTTCTCTTTGAAAGTCATCACATAACGGCATTGCAATACACGGTTCGGCTGCATTAAATATTACAGATCTGCCGTAGATATGTATTTATAGAGCCCTGATCAGAAGACCTTTTGACAAACTGGAAGAGATGCCGCCAAAACTGAATACGTGACGTGGACCATACATATATCAACAATTAAACAACATCTTCCATTTCTTTTCACACAATACGTCTCCTTGCAGTATCAACACTAATTCGGCTGACTTTTATATTTGATCCAATTAGTAGATAGGCTGTGTTTACACCATAAAGGTGCACAGCTGATATAAAGGGACTTTTTTGTAGTTTTTAAAGATATTACTGATTTTCTGAACTACCTTTCCAACTCCTCATGCAGTTGACTGTTACAGGTCTATACAAGTTCATGGTACAATGCATAAGCTTCACATCGAGAGACTGAAACTGTATTTTCCTTTAACGTTCTGTTTTAATTTCCCAATAAAGTTTATAGTCATATTATGTACGATATTATTATGTTGTATTAACTAGACCACTGGTCTAAACCGCACCTCCTAGTGGTTAAAGCACGTTATTGAATTTAGTTGTAGAATAAGTTATATTTGATGAAAACATTTACATATTAAGAGTAGCCTACATACAAAATAGGGGTCAATGATAGAAATATAGAATGGAAAATATCAAGAAGATACTGTAGTGATCTCTACAATAAAACAATTTAGTGCAGGACGTCCAAAGATATTAACAGGAGGATGTGCAAAACAGACAAACTGATAAGGCTGAATTTTACTCAGGTGTAACTAAAGTCTGATTTAAGGGTTGTTTATATTTCACATCATTAATCAGAATCTGCAAAGTAACAAAAATAAATGTAGTAGAGTAAAAATACCAGGTTAACCTCTGAATTGTAGTGGAGTAGAACAAAGTAGTACATGCTGCTGTAACAAAAACATTTCCCAACTTGGGATCAATAAAGTATATCTTATCTTATCTTAAGATGATCGATGGCTACTGCCATATTTGCAAAATTTGCCTCTGAACCTTGACAAGTGCATGTTTCCGGCTTATCAATGAACAACAGGAGGGGTAGACATAAAACCATCTGTTAAATAAAGCTCTTCTGACCTTAGGTGTCATGTGGGTATATTATTTCACCATTTATTAATTATATGTTTTACAATTGATAACACCACTGTGTTTCGTATCCCCTAAACCTCCAGGGTGTACACGTTTAATACTGCCAACTTCTAATTGTGGGAAATACGAAAACGTCTTATAAAGAGACGTGCCATATATTGCGAAACACACAATAGCCAGCATGTGTAGTTCTGGGGGGGGGAGGGAAGGAAGCTGGAGCCGGGGGCTGGACCCGTCCAATTCCAGTTTTGGAAAGTCTGCCGTGGTTCCATTCCATTTCAAAGAGCTGTTTGACAGCGTAACCTTGTCGCACTGCCACTCCAACATCCAATCACAGGGCTTGATGACTAATCACGGGGTTTGTAAAGCAAGGCGGATGTTGTAGTCCCAAACGATAGCTGGGGATTCTGGGTAGTGTAGTGTCTTCGGAAACTGTAGTGTCTAAACTCCTAAAAAACTATTTGTTTTTCTGACTCGAAGGTTAAAAACACAAAAGCATTGTACACCATTTAAACCAATCAATATTGTGTAATTAACAAGGATAAACTGATGTTTTTTAGTGGATGAGTAATGCAGATATCACTGTGTAATCATTTGACAGTGAGGGGAATATATCCGGTTTTATTATGAAAACTTCGAGACCGGAAATACTGTTTTCACCCACGCTAACTTTACATGGAAGCTGCCGCATATACACGTTATCCTGGCGAGACCTCAAATCATCTTCGTAATATCTATCAAACTATAGATCCTTCACTTCCACTGGACGTGGATTCTAAAAGTACAATATACACTTCTCGCTAGAAATCTAATCAAAAAGCATTTTAATGGCCAAACTGTTCTACAATTTAGGATTTTCCAGAGAGGGTTATTTGTAAATAAACGGGAGCATGTTGTTTCTTACACGACCACTAGAGGTGCTACACTTTAAAACGTGGCTATGGGTCGTAATCTTGGTGCTTAAACAATCGACCTATTTGGTCGTTTTTTGTAGGAGGACAGGCTGGCTTTATGACAGCACGGCGTTGCTAGTTAATTTTCAAAATAAATAAACAAACAATACCAGTGGGCCAAACACGAGCCTGTTCATATTGTAGCGTTCACTGCTATTCAAGATCACAGATCACTCGAGCCTTCAATGTCGAAAACGTTCTCTTTATTTTCTGGTATTGACGGTCGGCACAGCCACGCCTTACAGAACCAATCAATAGTATAACACTCATTATGACTTTTCTCCACACTCGAAGACAACTCCTACTGTCTCGTACTCCCTCCCTCCCTCCCTCCACACACACACACACACACACACACACACACACACACACACACACACACACACACACACACACACACACACACACACACACACACACACACACACACCACACACACACACACACACACACACACACACACACACACACACACACACACACACACACACACACACACACACACACACACACACACACACACACACACACACACACACACACACACACACACACACACACACACACACACAACATTGCCTAAATAACTTTACAAATGCACAAAACTGTGCACTACCCCCTGGCGCCACCCCTGGTTTTGTGCGACAATGGAAACTGAACTGAAGGGAACATTTGAAACTTTGGCAGTCTGCGTGATCTGCCTGTAGGGAGGGGAGGGGCGCCACCAGGGATTTTGGGCCCCATGAAAAGATATCATATTGGGCCCCACCACCAGGCCACGCCAACCAAGCACAATTGCTGTAACCACACCTCCAGAACCCAACCGACTCATTTATGCTTTAAATAACTCTACCTGTACAGGGTTGCGTCTATCTTGTAGTCCAATACTAACTGCACAATATTTACTGACACTGAGCGGTGAACATATAACACTGTGCAGACTGCAAATTCTACTGCAGTAGAATTCACTATTTGATATAACACTAACATTCCTGACAATAGATCTCAATAGTCATCTTTTATGGTGTACATGCCTTTTTAATAACATTTTTGAATGGAACATTCAAAAATCTAAATAAATATAACTTAAAGAGCCTGTGACACGGTTTTCCCCCATCATCCAAACCCATCAATTTGAGTACATATTGTCCCCTTGAAAACCGTTACTGAACTGATTTTGGATATTTGTACTTTGATAACCATTAATCTGCCTTCAATGTTGACAATTTTCTGGATCTTCTCGCGGATTCTTCAAGTCCCGCCAAATGATGGGTGACGTCATTGCGGGCACAGCGCTCCAGCTGCACCGTCCAGGATCCCAGCATCTGCATGTAAACCTTTATATATATACAGTCAGATGTAAACGCACGATGGTGCACACAGCAGCAAGCTCAGACAGCGATGACAGGTTAATGTTGAACGTGTCTGAGAGCTCATATGAGGCTGAAGGATCGGTTTATGTTGTAGTATCTGTTAGAAGTTTAGGAATGAGGTGCGTCAATATGGGCGATCATATGGTCATGTAGCCAGTGGTGGAATGGGACTAAAAATCATCCCGGGACTCTCGACCGGCCCACTTCGGTACCGCTAGTAAATTGTCAACGGGGGGAGCGGGGGATGTAAAATACAAATATAATGTATAATGTCTGTGTCTTTGACATTAGCGCTGCTAGCCACCTGTGCCCTGTACTACGAAGCCAGTTCAACAGACCCTGGATATGTTTGAGTAACAAACAAACTAACAACAAACTAACAAACGAGATCTCGCTAAGCGGTCCTACGACGCTGGTTATCAACTCGGTAAATCAAGCCAGGGTTTCTCTCTCCAGCTGAGAGCGCGTTCACGTCTAAGACACGCGTGGATCTGACTTTAATTACATTTGTCTCGAGTGTTTCGTCAACATAATGTGTTGCTTAAAATAATACTTCTGCATCCAGTCTGTGACACTGTGAGTGTTGCACGGCCAGATGAGGCTGGAGAAGCTGACTCAGATAAGGAAATATATGATATATTATGATATTATATGATCGATGATGTGGTGACACGTTATGGGACATAATTCACCTCTCTTATTGTGTTGCCACACGGACCCTTTAGTGGGAACACCTGGAGAGTTAGCCTCCATTCCTGCTAGCTCGTTAAGCAGAGCAGATGATGTGTTGACCTCTCTATATTTAATGGATAATAAAGAGTGGAACTCCGTTCTGAATACACCGCCTCCGACTCCCTTTTCCTGGCGCTACACTGGTGACCCTGACGTTTCCGAGAAAGTTTCCGGAAAATTAACGAGCATGGCTGAACGCGATGTGTTCGTAAAGCTGCCGGAATTCTGGGAGCACGCCGCGGAGGCATGGTTCGCACATGTGGAGGCGCACTTCGCCTGCCGACAGGTCCGTGACGGGGACCTGAAATACTACCATGTGGTAGCAGCGCTGGGCTGCTCTACGTCGTCCAGGTTGGTGGGATTCATCGCAGCCCCCCCACATCATGGCAAATATGAGGCGATTAAGGCCCTTCTCCTTAAGACATTTAGCTTATCTGCTAAGGAGAGGGCCCGCCAGTTACTTGACATTCAAGGCCTGGGAGACAGCAAGCCATCTCAGCTAATGGAGAAAATGCTAAATCTGCTAGGGGGGGAAGATCCCCGGATTTTATTCACGGAGATTTTCCTGCGTCACTTGCCTCCCCGGGTCCAGACGGCGCTGGCCAACACGCCTGTCACGGAGCCGCGTGCTTTGGCTGAGGAAGCGGATCGTTTTTTCCTGGCTACACAACAGACCGGTGCAGAGACGTTAGCCGCGACGCGCAGCAGCCCATCTGCAGTCAAGACAGCATGGCGGGGGCCGGACACGGCTGTGGCAAGCCGGCGTGGAGACACCGGAGAGTGCTCTTACCACGCACGTTTCGGGACAAGGGCGAAGAGATGCATCGCTCCGTGCAGCTACAAACCCCCGGGAAACGGAGGGGCCGGCGCTCGGTAGTGGCCCTGAGCGTCGGCGGCACGTGCAGGCTCCTCTTCGTCAGCGACAGCGTTTCGGGGAGCCTAGTTCCCGCGTCGAGTGAAGACGTCACCCGGGGAGGGCACGGACCGCGATTGACGACGGCTAACGGCGGTTCCATTCGCACGTACGGCGTGAGGCCTATGTGTTTGTGCATCGGAGGACAGCGTTTCAGCTGGGATTTCGTGACAGCGGACATTTCTTTTCCCCTCCTCGGAGCGGATTTTTTGTGTGCTCATGGACTCTTAGTGGACGTTAAGAATAGGCGTTTGATTGATGCCTTGACGTTTTCTTCCCTCGTGTGCACACTTGGCAGCGCAGCGTACGACGGGCTGTCGGGCTCGTGTCAGGGGCAGACACGTTTCTCAGACTGTTGGCCGAGTTTCCAGACCTGTCGCTGCCCACCTTCTCTGCGCTTACCACTAAGCATGGCGTGGAGCACCACGTCACTACCGAGGGGCCTCCTGTCTACGCCAGGGCCCGGCGGTTGAACCCTTCTAAGCTGGCTGTGGCGAGGGCGGAGTTTGCAACCATGGAGCGCCTGGGCATTGTCCGCCGCTCTGACAGTCCTTGGGCTTCGCCCCTGCACGTCGTCCCCAAACCGAACGGCGGGTTCCGCCCGTGCGGGGATTACCGCCGACTCAACGACGCCACTACGCCTGACCGCTATCCAGTGCCGCACATTCAGGACTTTTCGGCGCATCTGGCTGGTACAGGGGTGTTTTCCAAGGTGGACCTGGTGCGTGGATACCACCAGGTGCCCATGCACCCCCTGGTAATTCCCAAGACGGCAGTGATAACACCTTTTGGACTTTTTGAGTTCCTGCGGATGCCTTTTGGACTCAAGAATGCCGCTCAGACGTTCCAGCGCCTGATGGATTCGGTACTGCGGGACCTGCCGTTTGTGTTTGTCTACCTCGACGACATACTCGTCGCCAGCGGTTCAGTGCAGGAGCACCTGTCCCACCTCCGAGCCCTTTTCACACGGCTCAACGAACACGGATTAATCATCAATCCGGCAAAGTGCCAGTTCGGGGTGTCTGACATTGATTTCCTGGGGCACCGCGTCACCAAGGGCGGTGTGACACCTCTGCCAGCGAAGGTGGAGGCTGTTGCGGCTTTTCCTCGCCCGCTCACAGCCCGGTCGCTCCGTGAGTTTCTGGGGATGGTGACCTTCTACCACCGTTTCATCGCCCGGGCCGCACACATCATGCGGCCGCTGTATGAAGCGTTGAAAGGCAAGACCCCCGTCCAGGCAATCGACTGGACAGCAGAGGCGGACGTCGCTTTTGCTGAGGTCAAGACCGCGTTGGCTCAGGCGGCTTTGCTGGCACACCCATCATCTACGGCTCCCATTTCCATCACCACGGACGCGTCGGACTACGCGGTCGGCGCAGTGCACGAGCAGTGGGTGGAGGGCGCTTGGCAGCCGCTCGCCTTTATCAGCCGCCAGCTAACGCCCAGAGAACGCAGGTACAGCGCCTTTGACCGAGAGCTCCTTGGACTTTATTTGGCCGTGCGGCACTTCCGTTTCATGCTGGAAGGCCGTGAATTTACGGCGTTTGTCGACCACAAGCCGCTCACCTTCGCCATGTCAAAAGTGGCGGAGCCTTGGTCGGCACGTCAGCAGCGGCAGCTTTCCTACATATCAGAGTTCACTACGGACATTAAGCACGTGGCTGGCAAGTCGAACCTGAGTCGTCATCCAGAGTCGTCATCGGTGCCGTCCAGTTGGGCCTGGACTATACTCGCATGGCGGCGGACCAGGTCACAGATCCCGGCGTCCAGGCTCTGAAGGTGGAGGGCGCGGGGCTGCGCTTGGAGGACGTAGTGTTCGGCGACGCGGGCATTACCCTCCTGTGTGACGTTTCCACGGGCCTGGCGCGGCCTGTCGTCCCTGCCAGCTGGAGGCGCTCTGTGTTCGAAGCGGTGCACGGCCTATCACACCCCGGCGTTAAACCTTCGGTGCGCTTGGTGGCCGCGAAGTTCGTCTGGCATGGGCTGAAAAAGGATGTGAGGACTTGGGCCAGGGAGTGCGTGGCTTGTCAACGCGCTAAGGTGCACCGCCACACGAAGGCCCCGTTGGAGCGTTTCCTGGTGCCTGAGAGGAGGTTTGATCACGTCAACATTGACCTGGTTGGTCCGTTGCCTTCCTCTCAGGGGTTTTCCTACCTCCTCACCATGGTGGACAGAACGACCCGTTGGCCGGAGGCAGTTCCGCTCGTTTCGACATCAGCCGCAGACGTTGCCCGGGCCTTCATTGCAACGTGGGTTTGTCGTTTTGGCACCCCGTCAGACATTTCCTCAGACAGGGGCTCTCAGTTCACGTCCGAGCTCTGGAACGCTGTGGCAGGCGGTTTGGGGGTCAAGCTGCACAGGACTACCGCTTACCACCCTCAGGCTAACGGCCTCTGCGAGCGCTTTCATCGCTCCATGAAGGCGTCCCTCAAGGCCGGCCTTACGCACGGTAACTGGGTCGACAAGCTGCCCTGGGTGATGCTGGGCCTGAGGACCGCACCTAAGGAAGATCTGCAGTGTTCTACAGCGGAGATGGTCTACGGTCAGCCGCTGAGAGTTCCGGGGGATTTCCTCCCAAATGCTTCAGCTTCCTGGTCTGCCACGGCCCAGCGAGTTTTTCTGCGTGACGCGGCGGAGGCTTTCGCTCCAGTCCCGACTACTCAGCATGGTGCGCCAGGGTCTCAAGTTCCCGCGGAGCTACGCTCAGCTGGGCTCGTCTTCATCCGTCACGACGCACACAGAGGCCCCCTGCAGCCCCCTTACGACGGACCTTTCCGGGTTTTGGAACACGGTGAAAAACACCTGGTGGTCGACATGGGCGGTAAGGCTGAGCACGTCTCGGTTGACCGGGTGAAGGCTGCTCACTTGGACGTGGACCGGCCGGTGGTGCTGGCTCGGCCGCCGAGACGGGGCCGACCCCCGGCTTTGATTCCTGTCAGGGAGTGTGGACCTGTTGTTCCGGTCCCTCCTCTGTCAGGGGCCGCACGGGCGGAGGTCGCTGTACCGACTCCGGTGCGCAGGTCTCGTGGGGGCAGGCGGATTGTTCCTCCCCGCCATACGGATTTTGTTTACACGTGAATTCTGGGGGGGCTTGTGTGGTGACACGTTATGGGACATAATTCACCTCTCTTATTGTGTTGCCACACGGACCCTTTAGTGGGAACACCTGGAGAGTTAGCCTCCATTCCTGCTAGCTCGTTAAGCAGAGCAGACGATGTGTTGACCTCTCTATATTTAATGGATAATAAAGAGTGGAACTCCGTTCTGAATACACCGCCTCCGACTCCCTTTTCCTGGCGCTACAATGATCTGATTGATGATGTAATATGAATGATAAGTGCGACACGTCGGCGTCTTCTCTGCATACGGCAGTTTAAACTGTATTTTCTTTATCCTGTAATATGACTTGAGAGATTTAAACTCCGCACACTGAGTTAATCTCTTTTCTATAGACACCGGAGGCGGGCAGCGTCAGGTAAAAGAAGTTATTTAGCCTTCTCAAACCTGAGCCTCACGCGCCGCCTATGGGGGATGTGCTAGTTACTTATCCGACCGGCCCACTTCGGTACCGGCCCATCGGGATTCGTCCCGATGGCCAGTCCGCCACTGCACCCAGCCCACGTAAACTGTCAACGGGGGAGCCTCGCTGCGGGGAAACGGTGGACCTAGTGTCCCGATCGGAGTGGGAATAATAATAATAATCCGTGCATTTTATCCATTAATTTCCCCAACATTTTGGTAAAAAACCACACGTTTAATCCATGTTGGTGTACTACTACAACTACAAAAAGCATCGGTTTGTTTTCTCATCAGTAAATGCAGACCGGCTCAAACAAACGATTTTTAATCATCATCCTCACTCATCATTTAATGTATCATATGTTCGCCGAATTGACATGAAAGCACTAATAAATGTAGTTTCATCCACTTGAGTTTATAACCACAAAAATAATCGATTTGTTTTTATATCACATCCGACGGGAGGAAATTCAGCAACTCTCACTCCCGATTTTTAATCCTAATGTAATCATCATCTTCACCACGATCATCTATGTTTATGTCGCCGAATTGACATGAAAGCACTGACAAATATGAATATACTGAAGTCAACTTCATTAAAACGTTATTAACGTGCCTAAACTCAGTAATTCACCATTTCTACGCATGACACAACACACTTTGTCCGTGTTTGGCTCTCGAAGCGTTCCCGCATTGACGTCACTTCCGGCTTCCCCCAAAACTTCAAAATGAGTGAAGGAATTTCCCCGCGATGTTCGAAATTATTGATATTTAACGAAACGGTATCGCTTTTTCTTTTTTAAACTGACGGTTCGAGATTACTAGTAGCCCAATATTTCATTGCACAACAGTTGTTGGGATGGTGTCACAGGCTCTTTAAATATACATGACCACTTAAATTAAAATAAAGTGAACATTAACACCATTATTATCATTTATAAAATGCTATAACAAAATAAATAACATAAGCAGCAGATTTTTTTATTAAATATACATACAAAATAAGCGGGTATTAAAGTGTAAACGGACAACAAAACGGAAATGGAAGTGAAAAGGCCTGATGGTGGCGCTAAATCAGAGCCTATTACCTGTTCTCAGTCTTGTTCTCATCATGCATCTGGTGTGTAGTGATCCAATACCGTTACCATAGCCTTGCCCTTTAACAGTTATTACGAGCCCTTGCTCAGCGTTACTCACCAAGAGCCCAGCGCCTAGCCTTCTTACAGGCAAAGTCACTGATCATGTCCTTGAAGTCCAGCTTTCTAGCCAACTGGCTTTCAATGGACAGCATGGCAAGACTGCAAAGCCTTATGGGGGGACAGGGCTGCGGAGCCTAAAGATGGATCTGTTGGTCCTGGCACCAGGGGGAGGGACAACTGATTTAGTATGAATAGCTGCTAAAAATGTACCTGCATTTATTAAATGTCAGCTAAAAGAGGAGTGAAATGAAAAACCTCTGAATTTTCTGTGAAGATATTAACAGTACGTAATGTCAGCAAAACATTACAATTATTATTTACAATGGACTAAGCTTAGCTAACAGACACATTTCCACCACTCATGGACCACCACACCCACCTTTTCTTTTGAAAAACTGGGTGACATACTGTCGCCCTTTAGTCCCTCTCTCTTTCCCTCCTTTCTTTTCTTTCGTGAAAGCCTGACTTTGTTAGTGGTTGAGACATTGTACACGTAAGTACTAGCATCCTCCCTCCTCACATGCTCTCACTGCTAGAAAGTGCGGTGCATGTAAATAGATGGGGGTGTTCGATGCTTTGGATAATTGACTTTTGGAAGAAAATAAGTTAAATGAATCATAAGTTTAGTGAGTACATCATCAATATAATGTTATTTTAATGTTAATTATTGATGATTGATGAAAGGTTACTTAAACATTTTTTCTTAATGTTCTAAATATATTTGGGGCCCCTGTCAGTCACGGGCCCTTAGAATCGTCCTAACTTTTCACCCCCTTATGGCGCCCCTGCCTGCGAGTAAAATAACGAGTAAAGTAACAAGTTACTTTATGTAGAGAGTAACGAAGTAATGTAATATATTACTTTTTTTTTTTTAAAGTAATATGTAATATATTGCTTTTTTTTAGTAACACCCCATCTCTGCCCTTGAGTTACATTTTTGATTGGAAACAGATGTTTATTTTGGATTGTTCTAAGAAATTCTGGACCTAAGGTGGCCGCTTGACATGGACCTGAACTCTGATTGGCCTTCCTAAAGATGTCACCCCTGTTCGAGGCAGCGGATGTTAGCAAATATACCATTATTTGATTCAAACTGCATTGACAATTTTGCTGAAATATTCATTGTGGACAATTCAGACCAACTTTATATTCCTCTGGACATACTCCACTTTTGTTTATTTTAAAAACATATATGCAGCAAGGATTGAAGCTATTTCATATTTTTGCCCACTTATAAGATTCTGTTCTTTTCATTTCCACCGAATCATCTTCTTCTAACTATTTTTCTTTATGAAGCTGGGGTTGAGATACAAACACATCCTTATTTGATTGTTTTAGGTACATGGTTAAAATCCAATGTTATATATTTTATATTTTGTAAGGAGCTACACATATATGTATGAGAAGTATACAGTTAACTTCAGTAGACAATTCATGCAGAAGTTCAAGCAATCTAGACTATTTCTGATGAGACTAACCTAAATCCAAACACAGATATTATTTGACAAACAAATACTTCACCTCTATAGGGCTAACACACTCCACTGGTGATAGGATTGTTGTGATATGATCTTTACACCAACTTATCCTGGTCAAGGTAACTGGGGCCCAGAACAAATTGGGTGATTAGCAGGGTCGCCCTGAACAGGTAGCTAGTATATCACATTGCCCAACACATTCACATCTAAGGGCAAGTTCCAATTCCCAATCTTTGGACAATAAAAAGAAAACGTAAAAAATCCTGTAACCACCACATGGACAACTCGGTCCAACAAACTTGTTGACACAGCTGATCGTCTTATTTTGTCTTTGAAAACAGAGTTCACCTCCCTACATTTGTTTCTTTCAGTCCCAGTGTTCAATTCTACAATGAGAATTGAATATGCACTTCATAGTTTTCAATTTCTCTCTGCAGAGAGGAAACAATCTTTGTAGTCTTGATGTAAAATATTACAATGTGACCTTCAATCAAAACACTTCATATTCCGCTGGTATGGGCTTTAAATTAAAAGCGCATATGCACTGGAGGAATGCACTCACCAAAGATACTGATGTGGAAAATTGGTTTTCAGAATGGATTTGTAGTGTTGGTTTCAGCCTTAGTGTCGTGTTGCCAAAATGTAATTGTGGTCACTTCTCCACCCATGAGAAGTGATAAATTGAAATGCAGACTCCCCAAACAACAGTGGGTAAGATAAAGCTGGACTATACTTCATATTTAATATTCTTTGGAGCAACACTTGAAAACTGTAAAAACTAACTTGGTGTTGCAGTTTCGAAACCAACCTCCAGACAAAGCACTGGCACAATGTGCTGCAGCACTGTTAGTTTAACATTAGTTTTATAGGTTGTGATATGAGAGGAAGATATTGTGATAACAGCTGTTGGGAGAAGTAGCAGCAGGCCTCCAGATAGCGTGAGCTATTCTAATATAGAACAAAAGCAGATAAGACTATAATCTCAGTAATGGCAGAAATGGCTTTTCTGTCTCCATGGAAACGGATGAAGGTCAGTAAGCCATGATTTTCCTGGTGTGATCCCAAAGACCAAAATGGTAACACTGGAAATATGGCTCTTCTCACAGCTACTCATGTTGAAATATGTAGCTGGATTACTCACCAGCTTGTTTTTCACTGTATTAAAGAAGACAAATGGAATTGCCTTGCTCAATGGGATACTTTGTGCTAAGAAGTGTGTTTAAGACTTGCTCGACAAGGTGTTTATCCTGTTTGTACCCAGAGGACTGCTTCCGCTCATTTGGAACTACCTTGAGTGATAAATTGGACTGCGAATGTATATTGCCAGGAAAGGTAATGAAACCACTTGGGATGCCAACAGATGTGATGCGTTTTAACCATTGTGGAAATTAAAAAGCGCATATATTAAAGCTCTTCGAAATTGTGCAAAGGTAATGTGGAAATGCACTGAGTCAGAGGCAAATGCTGTTCCCATAAAGAATTCAAGGATCCAATTATGTATTTCAAAGTCGGTACCTCTAAACCTCAATCACTCAGAGAATAGAAAGGAAGGGAGATCAACTTGGAGGGATGGAATGTAAAAAGGAGTGTATGAAATAGAAATGAAAAGAGATGGAGAATGAAATACCTTTTTGTTGAGCACAGAGCTTTGCTCGTGTTATTCTTTGACCTGGAATGAATCAACAAGAGATGCCATTAATCTTGATGGACTGTAGTGCATCGTACTGTTTCCATTGTTAGCTCAGACCCACCACAACCTTAATTACTGCCTGCTTAATTCAGCAGTGCCCACTCCATCAGTCCCCAGCTTTATTATTCACAGGAACATTTGATTTAGCACAGCGTTACATTTTAATAGGGTAAACATTGAAAGTCACAATTACAAACATACTGCCACTGCGAATCCTCCTTCGTTAAATGTGTTCTAGCTGGCAGGGGTATTCAGAGGACACAGTATCTACATACACACATTAAGCCCTGATTCTTCCGTAGAGATTACCTTGACAGGCCTTTTGTTTGTTTATGCACAAATTGATTTCAGCAAACTCTGCTCACTGCTTGCAGAGCAGACAGTGAGAGATGGAGTAGAGAATGAGCTCGACTTGTAAATCAGAAAGTATATAAATCAGTACAGCGTTTGTGCCAAGACCGCCACTGTCCATTGCATTTAATTGACAGATGGATCATCCAATCACCTGCCAAGTATTTTCTGAAAGGGCCTGTCCTTTTTGCAAACTGTCTCCAATAACGGCTTCTCAGATGGTTTGTTTAACGAACCATCTGGCACGCAAAGTTACCTTGAGAACGTAAAATAAATATTCACATTTTACTTTACATCCGAAGGATTTTAACTTTTACCTAGACTGAGAAAGTGAACAGACTTGCTTTTGGTTAGGCAGGCTTAGGGTTAGGGTTTTGATGCTCACTAAAAAACTAAAAATTTAAAGAATTGTGATTGACTCGTCTCTTTTATTTCCGCAAGCTTACACAGTACCTTTGACTTTTTATCAAAGAATCAGATCAAGTTTTTCACTGATGATTCAGGGTTAGTTCAATGCCAGTCCAAATCTTGGACGTGCTCCAACTACCAGTCATCTATCATGTCTATACAGAAAGTGAATGTGACTTCTGCACCAGTGTTGACACATGTAAATCTTTGCATCTGACTAAACTTTGTTTCCAAAGGATAGACGTATTGGAACATCCACTGTGCCATTGTGCTTGCCTAAATGAATCCATCCATATGGTCGGACTGGGAAGGAGATTTGATGCAAAATGAAAGCAGATGGGTGAAAGCAAAGGACAGTTGAGCCACAGAGCAAACATGAGTAATCGGAGTGGAGAAATGTCACTCTGGCTCCTGCCGCCTTTTGCATTGATTGGATGGAGACATAATTAAAAGCGACAGTTGCTCAATCAATAACAATCCCCCCTGCCCGCCTATGGGCAGGACTGCAGACCACCCTCTAAGGCACCGTCTCTCTCGATTTTTCGCACACAAACACACCTCTCGTGGTGGACTGAGGAGTAGTGATTGGGAGCGTGACCAGCAGCAGCAGCAGCAGCAGCAGCAGCAGCAGCAGCAGCAGCAGCAGCAGCAGCAGCAGCAGCAGCAGCAGCAGCAGCAGCAGACGTTATGTAAGAGAGTCATCCCCGCCTGGCTTCTTCTTCTCTCTTTATTTCTCTCCCTCTCTCAATTATTGGCTCTCACCTCAAAAGGGTGGAAGTGAAGACTCAGCGAAAAAAGCCAGAAAAAAGCCAGAAAACACCCATAAACAGCTCATGTTGGATCTAAAAGCCTCCCACGTGCTCTCATCTCCTTATGCTTTCATATGTCATCGAGGCTCCTATCAAAACCTTGGCCTGTTGGTTGAGTCAGTGTGAAAACAGCAGGAAACCGGCACAGGATGCCAGTTAGAAAACACAACAACAGATGCACATTTCATAGTAATGAAACTCTAAGGTTGCCAATTTTTTTTTTCTCTAGGTTTTGGGGGTGGGTTGTCAGAGAAATTCCTGGTTTTAGACTCGTTTTTTATTATTTTGGGCAGAAAGACGGCTTTTCCCTTCAAAATATGACATGTACACAAAATTGAAATTAAATAATGATGAATCATGTATCAAAGGGAGAGGAGAAGGCAGTCAGAAAAGATTTTGCTCAAAATCTAAGACAAGTTGTGGATCCCACAGTGAATAATTTAGCATCAGTGGGTGGGTAATGTACAAAGAACAATAAGATGCTTTCTCATAAGATGGCAACCTCATGCTTACAAAGTCGTAAACTAAAGCTAACATTTTTTTATCTGATGATGGTGCCATACAAGAAGTTATGGGAGCACCAACGTAATTGCACTCATTTTGGGAAGTATGAATTGTCCTAAATAATGGGTGCAATCATTAGTGTGGTTTGGTTGATTGAATGCACGATGTAAGGCTGTTTGACTTACTATCTCATTGGCGGTATTTTTAACTAGATACAATCTCTGAAGGGAATCCTCAGCAAAAGAATACTGAATGAAAAATTATGTAATCACTTTATGAAAAAAACTTCTTTTGAAGGTAATCCAATCATTATTTTTGATCTGTGAGGCTGAACATATGCACAGGGTTGCTTCGAGCTAAATGCTCAAAACAAAGAGGAAACTCACGTGAGAACATGAATATCTGTAGAAACTGTTAATGGCAAGCCATCAAAAATATTGTTGAGGTATTGCAGATTTGAGCAAAGCGGTGGATTGACCAACCAACACCATCATCACTATCGTACCATGACTAATGACAGAGAATATTATTAATTATCAGTGAGACAAAACATTTAGATTGAATTTTAATTCATGCCTGTCTGTGATCTTTTAGCCCGAGCTGGCCAGCCTGTTAACATACTCTACAATCACAACAGGGATCAGTACTCTGTTGGTGTGGCCTCTGCTTACACAGGCTTATTGCATTACCACCATCCCAGCATGCAAAGTGGGGCAGAATATTTATTTAGGGATCAACTGTATACACTGTATTAGATATCCAACACTGGGGAGAGGGTTGGATGTAAGAGGCAGAGAGATTGTTGGAATAACTTTACAATATCTCCATGAGATAATGCATTTACAGAGGATAAGCGGAACTTCTGGAGATTTCCCATGGTGCTTCATGTCAGGTTTTGTTCTTTTCTGGGACAGGGAATAAAATCTGATGTTGTACTGCAAAATAGTTTTGTAGTTGTTGCCCTTAAAAAACACATTTGTTTGTCAAGTTGGGAACTGATATTATGACATACAATTTCAAGAGTAAAATACATCACTGTGTTTGTCCATATATGTGTGTGTGGAGGATACTGTACATCTGCGGTACCCCCTGGGGTACACCATGGCTCAGTAAGCTCCTTTAGCAGGAGATGGATCTGTGAGTAGATTAGTTGGGGGTTTGAGGCTGGATACACCCTGTGTCCTGCCTGTGTGCCCGATGGTCACTCACACTGTGGATCAAAACCAATAAATCCCTGCTAGATCCAGGCTACACTCCCGAAGAGTGGCACTCAGATCCCCAGCCCCTCAAACACACAAAGGAATATATAGGGAGTGACACACACACACATCAAGAAACAAGAACTCAAGTACTATTCTTTTCTTCCATACAGTAAGGTTTTAATACCAAATATTTGTTTCTACAAAATCATCTTCAGTATTTTGAGCTGTGTGAATGCAAGGAAGATCATTTCAATGAGATAATGTGGAAAGTAGTCCTCTTCGAGCCTCAGATAGGTGTTCTGTTCACTAACCTCAGCCAAGGTCTAAATGCAGGATGTATTATAGGTATTATGTCTGATTAATGTCAGGTCTCTATCTTTATGTCCATTTGAATGACTTCTGCACAACATGGTTTTAATGGTGGAAGAATGGTGTCTGACGAATGTCAAGTCCTTGTGTTAGAATGACTGTTAAGGATTGCGGAAAAGGTAGGACCCAAAAGCTGACTACAAAAAGAGTAAAGGCATAATTACATGGCATGGATAGCAAATAGGTAACACGTGGAACATACAATACCCAAACACGGTCGTGACCAACATGGAGGGAGACAGGACAAACAAACAATGAACCGACACCGAACACAGGAAGAGACAAGACTAAATACAGGGAGGGGTAATCACGAGACGAGAAATAGCCGGGCAGGGAAGGAGAAACACAAGGGCAACAGGTGAACACAATCAGACAATCAGACACACCAGGGAAACTAACGACAGGGAGAAGGATCAGACAAGATGGGTTGTCTTCTGAGTGGTTAAACATTACTAATGGTGTTCCTCAAGGTTCTGTTTTAGGTTTTTCTTTGAAGAATCTCGTTTAATTTGGCATATTACTCTCAATGAATATAAGAAAGTACTGCGTAAAGCGAGAGCAGCCTACTACTCTTCATTAATAGATGAGAATAAGAATAATGCAAGATTTCTTTTCAGCACTGTAGCCAGGCTGACAGAGAGCCACAGCTCCATTGAGCCTTCTATTCCCATAGCACTCAGTAGTAATGATTGTATGTGCTTTTTTAACGATAAAATTGTTACTCTTAGAAACAAAATTAATGACCTCTTGCCTTTGACCAGTATAGTGTTATCAACAGCTCCCGGAAACGTAAGTTCTAATATTACACTAAATAGTAAACTAGAATGCTTTTCAGCCATAAACCTTGAACAATTACATTCAATGATTCTCTCTTCTAAACCATCAACGTGTATGTTAGACCCAATTCCAACTAAGCTGTTGAAGGAAGTTTTTCCATTAATTAGCACTTCTTTATTAAATATTATGAATATGTCTTTATTATCAGGCTATGTTCCACAATCATTCAAAGTAGCAGTGATAAAACCGCTTCTTAAAAAGCATAACCTCGATCCAGAGGTTTTAGCCAACTATAGACCTATTTCTAATCTTCCGTTCCTCTCAAAGATTCTTGAGAAAGCGGTCGCAAAACAGTTGTGTGATTACTTAAAAAACAATGATTTATTTGAAGATTTTCAGTCTGGCTTTAGAACACATCATAGCACAGAGACAGCTCTGGTTAAAGTCACAAATGACATTCTAATAGCCTCAGACAAGGGACTTGTCTCTATTCTTGTTTTGCTCGATCTCAGTGCTGCATTTGATACTATCGACCATGACATCCTATTGCAAAGACTAGAGCACTTAGTTGGCATACAGGGAACTGCTTTAGGCTGGTTTAGGTCCTATCTATCTGAACGCTCTCAGTTTGTACGTGTCAACGATGAATCTTCCACGCAAACCAAAGTTAGCCATGGAGTGCCACAGGGCTCAGTGCTCGGACCTATTTTGTTCACATTATATATGCTTCCATTAGGCAATATTATAAGGAATCATTCTGTAAACTTTCATTGTTATGCGGATGATACTCAACTATATTTATCAATCAAGCCTGATGAAATTAATCATCTAAATACAATTCAAGACTGCCTTAAGGACTTAAAAACGTGGATGACCTTAAACTTTTTGATGTTAAACACGACCAAAACTGAAGTTATTGCACTTGGCCCGAAGAATCTACGAAACAAATTATCTAAAGATATACTAACTATGGATGGCATTAATTTGGCCTCCAGTGAGACTGTAAGGAATCTTGGTGTTATATTTGATCAGGATTTATCCTTTAACGCCCACATAAAATCAATTTCAAGGACCGCCTACTTCCATCTATGTAACATTGCAAAAATCAGGCATATCTTGCCTCAAAACGATGCAGAGAAACTAGTCCATGCATTTGTTACTTCTAGACTGGATTATTGTAACTCTTTATTATCAGGGAGTACCAAGAAGTCAGTCAAGTCGCTTCAGCTGATTCAAAATGCTGCGGCTCGTGTACTAACCAGAGTTAGGAAAAGGGACCACATTACTCCTGTTCTGGCTGCCTTACACTGGCTCCCTATAGAACACAGGATAGACTTTAAAATTCTTCTTCTCGCCTACAAAGCCCTTAATGGGCAGGCGCCATCTTACCTTAAAGAACTCATTATACCCTACTGTCCTACTAGGGCATTGCGTTACAAGAATGCAGGGTTGTTGGTTGTTCCTAGAATCTCTAAAAGTACAATGGGAGCCAGAGCCTTTTCTTATCAAGCTCCACATTTGTGGAATCAGCTTCCAGTTTGTGTTCGGGCGGCAGACACCCTATCCGTTTTTAAGAGTGCGCTTAAGACCTTCCTTTTTGATAAAGCTTATAGTTAGGGCTGATTAGATTCAGCCCCTAGTTTTGCTGATATAGGCTTAGTTTGTCGGGGGACATCTTACTTCTTCCTTCTCTCTGTCTGTACCTGTGTACTCTCATGTTCCGATTAACCCAGCTTCCCCACATTTCTTTCTTTTTGGTGTCTATATACGCCGGGATCCGGAGTCATGGATGATCCTGCGGTCCTGTGTCCTGGATCGCGAGCGCTGGATCTTGAGTCGTGGCTGTGGTCCTGGATCATCGGTCCTGGATGGATATCCTCGTGGATTCATCTTCCTATTATACACACATGCATTTCCAAACATTTGGACTACCTATGTTGCAAATGTATTATCTTTTCAATTTACACACGGCATCTATTGCACGTCTGTCCGTCCTGGGAGAGGGATCTCTCCTCTGTTGCTCTCCCTGAGGTTTCTCCCATTTTTCCCTTTAAACTTGGTTTTCTTCGTAAGTTTTTCCTTGTACGATGTGAGGGTCTAAGGACAGAGGGTGTCGTATTGTCATAATGATATTCTGTACACACTGTGAAGACCACTGAGACAAATGTAACATTTGTGATATTGGGCTATATAAATAAACATTGATTGATTGATTGATTGATTGATTGATTGATTGATTGATTGATTGATTGATTCTGTTTTAGGTCCACTTTTATTCTCCATCTACATTAATAGTTTAGGTGAAAATGTCGATGGAGCAACCTTACATTTTTATGCGGACGATACCGTGATGTATTGTGCAGGTCCCTCCATTAATTAAGGAGGCTGTTGTTGAATTGCAAGCAGTTTTTAACATTATTCAGACTCAGCTCTCTGAACTAAAGCTTCTTTTAAATGTTGATAAAACTAAGGTAATGCTCTTTTCAAAAGCTAAAAAGACACCAGAGCCTGTTTTAGATATTGTAACTACGCAAGGAATAAAAATTGAAGTGGTTACCTGTTACAAATACCTTGGTATCTGGCTTGATGATTGTCTCACTTTTAAACGTCATGTCAATAACCTGCTTAAAAAACTGAGGGTTAGACTAGGTTTCTTTTTCAGAAACAAGTCCTGTTTCTCGCTTGAGGCCAAGAAAAGGCTAGTCACTCACTGTGACCTTTTTACCTGTGCTGGACTATGGTGATCTGATGTATATGAATGCACCTGCCAATAACCTGATCAAGTTAGATGCTGCGTATCACAGTGCACTGAGATTTGTGACAAACTGTAAAGTACTAACCCATCACTGTACCCTATATGCAATGGCATGTTTGCCTTCACTAACTGGGTGTTGAGGGACTGTCATGGTTGACACGTCTCATCAACGTTGCGTGGAAGTCGGAAACGGTACCGAAGGAGTGGCAGACCGGGGTGGTGGTCCCCCTTTTCAAAAAGGGGGATCAGAGGGTGTGTGCCAATTACAGAGGCATCACACTACTCAGCCTCCCCGGGAAAGTTTACTCCAAGGTACTCGAAAGGAGGGTCAGGCCGATTGTCGAACCTCAGATTGAGGAGGAACAATGCGGATTCCGTCCTGGTCGTGGAACGACGGATCAGCTTTTTACTCTCGCAAGGATCCTGGAGGGGGCCTGGGAGTACGCTTATCCGGTCTACATGTGTTTTGTAGACTTGGAGAAGGCGTATGACCGGGTTCCCAGGGAGTTACTGTGGGAGGTGCTGCGGGAGTATGGGGTGAGGGGGTCTCTACTCAGGGCCATCCAATCTCTGTACTCCCAAAGCGAGAGCTGTGTCCGGGTCCTCGGCAGTAAGTCGGACCCATTTCCGGTGAGGGTTGGCCTCCGCCAGGGCTGCGCTTTGTCACCAATCCTGTTTGTAATATACATGGATCGGATTTCGAGGCGTAGTCGTGGGGGGGGGGGTCTGCAGTTCGGTGGACTAAGGATTGCACCACTGCTTTTTGCAGATGATGTGGTTCTGATGGCTTCATCGGTCTGCGACCTTCAGCACTCACTGGATCGGTTCGCAACCGAGTGTGAAGCGGCTGGGATGAGGATCGGCACCTCCAAATCTGAGGCCATGGTTCTCAGCAGGAAACCGATGGACTGTCCACTCCAAGTAGGGAATGAGTCCTTACCCCAAGTGAAGGAGTTCAAGTATCTCGGGGTCTTGTTCTCGAGTGAGGGATCAATGGAGCGTGAGATGGGCCGGAGAATCGGAGCAGCGGGAGCGGTATTGCAGTCGCTTTACCGCACCGTTGTGACGAAAAGGGAGCTGAGCCGGAAGGCAAAGCTCTCTGTCTACCGGGCCATTTTCGTTCCTACCCTCACCTATGGTCATGAAGGATGGGTCATGACCGAAAGAACGAGATCGCGGATACAAGCGGCCGAGATGGGTTTCCTC
Organism: Pseudochaenichthys georgianus; assembly: GCF_902827115.2. Lineage (NCBI taxonomy): Eukaryota > Metazoa > Chordata > Actinopteri > Perciformes > Channichthyidae > Pseudochaenichthys > Pseudochaenichthys georgianus. The sequence goes on from NC_047526.1 coordinate 12,076,072, forward strand.
CGCCGGGTGGCTGGTGTCTCCCTTAGAGATAAGGTGAGAAGTTCGGTCATCAGGGAGGGACTCGGAGTTGAGCCGCTCCTCCTTCGCGTCGAAAGAAGCCAGTTGAGGTGGTTCGGGCACCTAGTTAGGATGCCACCTGGGCGCCTCCCTAGGGAGGTGTTCCAGGCACGTCCAGCTGGGAAGAGACCAAGGGGTAGACCTAGGACCAGGTGGAGGGATTATATCTCTTCGCTGGCCTGGGAGCGCCTTGGGATCCCCCAGTCAGAGCTGGTTGATGTCGCCAGGGAAAAGAAAGTTTGGGGCTCTCTGCTGGAACTGCTACCCCCGCGACCCGACCACGGATAAGCGGGAGAAGATGGATGGATGGATGGAACTGTACGGAGGCTCAGTCACTGGTACATTTTTATATACAAAGCCATGTTAGGGAAACTTCCATCCTACATCTGCTCCCTGATCTCACGGCGAATTGTAAGTGGCTACTGCCTGAGATCGCATGCTGTAGTTTTATTAAATGTGCCAACTGCTAGGACTGTCTAAGGAAAGATAGCATTTACATGTGCAGCTCCACTGTCATGGAATAGTCGGCAATTGAAATGGAAAGTTCGGTTGGATGCTACTCAATCGGAAGCTGTAGGTACCTGCACATCAATGATCTAAATGGGATACACCTGGATAAATAAAGGTTTGAAAAAAAAAGAAACGGAGAAAACATGAAACAGGGAGAAAAGAACAGCAAAAAAAACCCATTACCAGACACACAAAACTAAAACCGTGACATAATACCAAGATCGTGACACCTTGGTTATGAAATCAATGTTGAAGTTATGGTTCATTCTGAATCCACAAAAGTGAGAATGCTTACAGGATTGTGTAAGAGATGACAGTAGTAAGAGTATAACAAAAGCGGAAATGTCAATGTTTTACACCATTTTTGTACGTTTAGTTATAAAGAAGGATTTGCGTCAAAGGTTGGAGCAGGATACAATCACTTGAAATGAGCAATTGCATATCAACCTAAATTGTCTTTTTCAACTGACTACTAAATTATTGAACAGTAATTGTTGAATTATCTAAGCATGACAGGTCTGTAAAGCTAACAAAGCAAGTGTATAGCGTTACACAACATTTTAATAATTTGTTGCTGTTTATTTAAAAGGTAAGGGCTGTAGTGTCTGTATCTTCTATCCTTTTGCAGAGTATCACATGTGTAGCCATCAAGTGTATATTTAAAATTATTTTTAAAAGGCTCTTTCTTTGGAAAAAAAAAAAATCAGCTTTAAACCTTAAAAAGTGGTTCTACCCCCAAATCCCTTCCTTCTTAATTTCAAGGCAATCCTTATCCTTTATTCCCAAATCTCTGCAACCAGCTGATCCCCCCCTTCTCCTCGTCTCTTTTCTCCTCACCCTCCACCTGAACCTTCACTCACAGTCTAGCTAACCATTAAAAATGTAAATACATAAAAGACAGAACATAACTCCATATCTGTAAGGGTATGATGGCTTGAAGAGAGGAGGTGGAAAATGCATCTGACTTTGCGGTAATGTTCAACACAATTCAGTGTCACCAGCGGGACCCATGGAAGATCGATACAGCCCAACGCTCTCTTTGCAACATGTGTTAACACAGTGTCCTTTCCAGTAAATTGGAGCGCGGCGTGAGAGCAAGGGGAGAGTCAGTGGGCTGGGGCTGGTAGCTCGTCGTGATTGGGTAATGGGCCTAATGTCCCGTGCAGTGCTTATCCTGCCTCCCAGATGGATGATGATGAGGTGATGGAGTGGAGGGGGGGGGGGGATAGTAGATTCCCAGGGGGCTTGAGAGAGGAAGAAAACACTTTGATAGTTACGTCGTCCGGGTGATGAAAGAAGGATGGATAGAGATGGATGGAAATCATGTTGATGTGAAGCACTTCTTTTTGCTTTAACAATATCTGAAACTTCCTCTAAATTTGTAAAAGACAGTATGCATATGAAATCTGACATAAAACCATGTGCTTGAAGCTATCTCATTTTAGGATTTGAGATAGACTTGCTCATGTTTCCAAATATTGATTGGACAGACAGCCCACAAGAATACTTGAAATATCCCTTTTAACTGAATTATTTTATGGGCAGGCTAACCAAAAATAGACTCCAGCTAAGCCCCAGCTGAAAGTGGCTTTGTGTGATTGCTTGTGTTCGCAGCCAAAACATTCAACAAGTACTCGTAGGAGGAGAATTAGCATCACTGGAGAATTGTCTTGAAATGTGTTCCAGAGAGCAAGGTGCCAAAACCTGCGCCCCTCTCAGGCCTAAATCCATCTTGTGCTGTCGATTAACTCCCTCGCCCAGCGGTGTAATACAACGCATTCACACTGATCCGCGTGAATGAGAGGTGACGGGAGAAAAGTTGTGAGGGAGTGGGAAACAAAATATGTGCCAGTGTGTAGGCTATAGAAACAGGGCTTGAAGAAGTGTCTCGGACAAAAGTGAGAGAATTTTGTAGACACGGGAAGGTGCAGTTGAAAAAATAAGAAGAAGGGGGAGTGTGCACAGCGAGAGACAGAGATTGAGTGAAAGTCAGCGGGAAGATGAAAGGGGTTTTCTTCCATCCCTCCATCGACCCTGGGGCTGGATTGATAGCTGTCACTTGCTGAGATAGGTCTCCTCCTCATGGGCCAGAGCTAAAGGTGGGACTCCTGTGAGGTGTGTGTGAATGTAAGCAAAGAGAACTGCGTGAGCCGACTGGTGATCAATACTCTGTGACCTACGGACATTTCTCTTCTGTGTCATCATCACATTAATTGCACGGAATTATACACGTACGGGATTATCCATGGGTACAGCCAGGCTAGTGTGCCGGTTACAAACTAAACGCAAAGCCCCACTTTACCGGAGACACTGATGGAAAGCCGCTCTCCAGAGCTCGTAATGCTAGTACCTACTAGCTGAAATGGAGCATTAAGCCACAGAGTTAACGGTGCATCGATGTACCTGGAGGCTGTAAGCTTCTATTTTCACAGCTGGGCAGAGGACGGCAGGGAGCTCTTATGTGTCTAATGAAAATAGAAAAACAGTGAACACACAAACCAGCGCGTATACCTCCACGGCACACACACACAGTCTAAAAGTGTCTGCTCTGCTATCGGAAGTGTTTTCCCAGAAAAACATTCACATGGCGAAAGTTAATTAGGTTGCTTTATTCACTTAATTGTCTCTGCTTCTTTGCAGTTAATTGCTGATTTTGTAAGATAACTGAGTCCAGAGCCTTTGATGGAATAAGTTCTGCGAGAACCATCTTTCAGCCAACTCTGCATCTGACATGTTGAGATCAAGTGTGAAAAACAGTGTTAAACTTTTCACATGTCATAGGGGTTGTCTCCACACTGTATTCTTCTTTTTTTTGTACAATTAGTTTCCATGTAAGAGTTTAGGCCAATACAGATGCCTGCCGTTTCTTTTCATCAAAAAAACGGTGTTTGCATCTACATATACATTGACCTCCCCATCCATCTGTACCTCTTGTTATAAATGAGCTTTTATACATTTTAGCTAAAACCCGCATTATTTAGTTGAGTTCTTATGGCTTCACAACCTAAATTAAATCTGCAGCAGCCACAAAAGCTTTGATAAACAGACTGTACATGACTACCCAGCACCAACTGGCAGAAACTGTGAGCAATTAGCTGGTTGTGTTGCTAAAAAGCCAGATTACCCTCAGTTAGAAGAGACACAAACGACTTAGAAATAAAGTGAGTATTAGACTTGGGGTGGTCAGACAAATAAATGATCATCTTGCTCCTTATAATGGATGTGTAAATAAGCAACTGTTGGCTAACAACGTTTTCAGGTGATTGTATGCCAATGTTGTGGCTAGAGCTTATTCTCTGCACACATGTGGCAACAACAGTAAACATGCTGTTTGTGTCCCAAAAAGAGAGTAGAGCTGTAGTTACCAAAAGCAGAGAACAGAGAAACATTATGTATACACTAACCAGTTTGCTGTACTAACTTATATATGGAGTGTAGATCAAATACGGCTATGTCTTTGTGTTTGATTCTTTGTGTGTTATTGAAATATACAGAGGATGAGTCGAGTTCCGGCTGTGCAGGAAATTCCCTCTGCAACACTCTCATGGGAAGTGGAGTTGCTTCAGACCTGACAGGAAACGTGAAGTGGGAGAAGCACATGCTGATAACTCCATGTACCTTTATATTGAATTCTGTTTCATTCAGTTTTGATCTGTTTTCTCTTTGTTTCTCTTATCCCCTCCCTCGCATTCCCCCCCCCGTCTACTCTCGGCTCCTAGTCTTTTCTTTGCTGTGATGATGTTGGTTTGTGTCTGTTTCCTGATGCACAAACACTCCCCTAAACAATTCAGCACTAATGGAAATCTTCAATATTGCATGCTGAAGATGGCCTTTTGTTGCAGATTAGTATAGATGAGAGGTGGTCAGCTGGAGAAGCTGGAAAGAGCTTGCTACGGTGTAAATACATGAATAAACTGAGCTGAAGAAAAGAAGACAAAATGACTGAATGTCCAAACTGTGCACATATTGCCTATAAATAATTGAAGACAGCGTGTTGGGAAGAATAAATTAGACACGGTTTCAAGAACAAGTTTCATGGGTGGATAAGACAGTTACAGAGAAGGTTCATCAATGAATGCGTTAATTAACAGAAAAACAACAAGTGCAAGCCATCATTTCAAATCCACAAACAAAGCTGTTGCACACATTGTCTGACAGGAATCAGAATCAGCCCATCCACATCAAGCCCAACTGACTGAAAGTCCTTCAATTAAAAAAAAGTGTGATGGTTGCATTTTTTCCCTTCATAAATATTTTGCAGCCTATGCACAAAGAGTGAAATGGTCTTCATCCAGTCATATTTAATTCATTGGCCCTGTAATCTGAACGCCGTCCTTCGCATGAAAAGACTTTGGCTGTACAAACGTGGCCTTGGTTCTTCAGTCCACCGTGAGCAGGTGAAAGCAGCATCTGGAGGGAATCCTGTTCACTCACTCTTTATCTCCTGGCTGCTCTGCGCACGGATGTGACTGGATTATGCAAAATATCTCTCTCACAAACCTTTGAGCGAAAAAAGACAGAAATAGAGATCATTGGCATGAAAGGACTTTATCTTTGTTTGTGGCTCGGGCAAGAAGGCTTCTGTCCCTGGGCTTTGTTGTTTACAGGCCTCGTGTTTGAAGTTACACAACCGTCTTCATTCCCTTAGAATGTGGATGTCACAGTGCAAACCTTGAACTGTATGCCACTTTCTGTTTGACACAAGGTAATAGGATTTGGTGACCTCTAAGGGCTCCTTTGAAACGATCCAAAGCTAAAGTGCATGGCGCAACTGCATTAAGGGTGTGTCCAACTCCACTTGTGCTGGGTGCACAATTTGGGCTCAAAGGGCAATGGGGGTGCATTTACTCTCTTCATTAATCCTAGATGTGTTTCAGATTGCCATCTCCTATTGCCTTTAAAAGCCAGGTGTGCCTGCATTGCTTTTCATAGGCCGGATCTGGCAAATAGGACAAAACAGATATTTGTGGCCTTGGCCAGGGACGCTCATCGGGTCCAAATTAGCAATTGTGCTTCCTGTCCTCTCAATTCATTATTTTATACTAAACATAATTAATGATAGACATGTATTGATACATAATGAAAAATGTGTCTTTCAATGTCACCAATGATGGGCTCAGACATCCTGAAGCAGAGCGAAGTCCTTCACACTGCGTACTAACGACCGAACTGCGGCGACAGCAACATAACTTAAAATCATGGCAGCAATGGTCAAGGTTTTATGTTACTATCCAAGTCTGCTCCCATTTTCTTTTCCATTTACCAGTCTTTAAACACTGCCAAAACCAATACCGTGCTCCTGTTTTTCCTGTCTTCTTATATCGATGCGTCTCACATCAAGCGTTCTTCCCTTCTCCTGCACTGTTTTTGTTTTTTTTACTGGGGAAAGTTAAGCCATCATGAATCCAAAGTTTAGTCCTCACCACAAATAAAAAAATTAATATTCCAAAAGACATTCCACAGTGTTTTCTGATGGTTGTTGTCCACAGCTGTCCTTAACTCGACCGTACTTATTTTTCTGCAGATACGACTGCTTATAGACCCTTAATTCTCTTCAGCAGCAGTCTGTTAGGGAGAATTAGAAAACATCTGCAATGTCCAAATTGACCAATCAGAATCGAGTACTTAAGTACACTTAAGCCGTATAATAAAAAGCATTAAAATACAGCGCCATTTACTTTGGATCAATTGTTTGTTGGTCAATGGCGCAGTGGCTATCTTTTGCCTTAAGCTAGCAATGCAACAACAATGCACCTGACCACACCTCATTCTATGACCAACACTCCCATGGCAAACGGATGGATGCAGGTGCTTACACAACGCGAGTGCTGGCATGTGAAATGAAAAAAGTGCTGGTATAAAATAAGCAAAATTGAGTCTCTTTGTACCAGGTGTAAGCTAGTGCCCTGTGTGTTCTACCACAATGACTACTGCCTTGGCCTGTAGCCAAGCAGTGACGGCAGACCTTGGACATGCAGTAAATCTCTTTCCTCCCCCGACACTGCTGTTGCTCTCCTGCCTTTCATCCACCTCTCCCGGAATATCTCACATCTTTCCATTTATCACATCCACACCCCGCCCCTCCCTCCGACAACCTCTGGCCTCATTATGGGAAAGCTTTAGCGTGCACATTGGTGCATGCTCACAAACTGTAGTGGAGTGTAAGCATCAAACAGCATCATAATGGAGAGAGACAAAAGAGGGGGGGGGGGATGAGAGGAAGTGAATGAGCAAGAAAGGGAGAGGTCTGAGGCAAGGGGGCTGCCTCTGTGCAACAAGCCCCAGGGACAGACCTATTTCCTCCCATTAAAGACTAGTTGCTGTGATACAATGTTTGAAAGGTACTGCAGGAACAACATAATACAGCTCAGCTTTCTGCTCAAATGAAATTCAGTGTTTGAGACTAAACACAAGTTAATGGCAATATAACTTGGGATTTTGTGTTTGAAATAAAAAGGGTTATTTTTGGTTGGTTACACATACCGAATGTGTTTGGTTCTGGGAGGTAAAATTGCCTGTCAACAAGCTGACTGAACAATATGCCTCGGGTGCAGAGGTCAGTGAAGAAAAATAAAAAGTCTGTTACTGGAATGGTCCTTGATTAGATGGAGACTACAGAAGAAAAACACATTTTGTCATAAAATAACTACAAAGCCACATAACAGCTTTTTCACAGCAGGCATTTTGTTCTTGACAGCAAGAGATTTTTAGTTGGTCCGAACAATAAGAGGACAATCTTTCCCTGAAAGCATTCTTAGTGTTTTACTCAATTATACATACAAGACAATAACAGAAGCCATTGTTAGAACAACTGTAAGAAATAAGAGATTTTATAAATACCATTTACACATTCTAGTGAAAGTCCGCAGGAATGAAGTGTGTTCATGTCTTGTGTGAAACTAAAACCCAACATTGACTTTTGACATCAACTTCCAGAACTTAATATCTCAACAAACAAATTACTTTAACTGACCAAGTACAATTCTTTCTATTTACAACATTACCTACGTGTTAACTATGGTCGTAATCTGAAGAAAATACCCATCCCTTGTTTGACCTTGCTAACATGCCTTTAAAAACTATTAAGTGTAAGAAAATACATCCAGACTTTAATAATCTGTTACAACATGGTATTTTCCCTTAAAGAGAGTATAAGCATGAATGATCTCTAGGGATGCTGAACTAAGAATACTGACCGGTTTTCCTGCATCAGCAGTTCGGTCCTGCAGACACTCACAGCAAGCAGGCACCAGAAAAACATAGCCTACATAAGGAAAAAGGAAAAATGTAAGAAGTTAAGATCATTTTGTATGTAACCCTCCTGTTGTCTTCGGGTCAAATCTGACCGATTTACTACTTTCGTCAATCATAACTTTTTTGTTTTACATTCGATTGCATTAAGGCTTTATGATATCCTTCACAGTAGACATTTGAACATATACAATTGCTGATCACCACTTTCATTGCATTTTGGATGATTTGGAAGAAAAGGAATTAGTAACCATCCGGATCAGATAAAACACACACACACACACACACACACACACACACACACACACACACACACACACACACACACACACACACACACACACACCACACACACACACACACACACACACACACACACACACACACACACACACACACACACACACACACACACACACACACACACACACACACACACACACACCACACACACACACACACACACACACACACACACACACACACACACACACACACACACACACACACACACACACACACACACACACACACACACACACACACACACACACACACACACACACAGAACAATTTGACACATGATCCGCTCTTATGTGCCCATCCCCCCACATGGATCACACCTGGCACACGCAATACATGTTCAGTGTCTATTCTTTGTATATTTATTTATTGTAGTTTTTCATGTATACCAGTAGTCTGATACAATATTTACAGTTTGAAAGGGTGTTAAATTAAATTTGGTGAAGATGAATGGTTTTTGTGTTAATGTAATAGCAGTTAAAACAGGACCGGTCAAATTTGACCGCGAACACCAAAGTAAGGGGGGGAAACGAAGACAATAGGAGGGTTGAACAAGTTCATTAGACATGGTTTCTGCCCATGCCTTCCCCTCTTTTCTGTCTTTCTTAGAGTCCATGAACAGCAGCCCCCTTCCGTTTTCCGCTTTTACTTCAGATACACTTTACATAACCTACGGCCTAACACACGATGTCTCCCGTGCCATCAAATCAGCCACAGAGACACAAAGGGAAAGCATTCAGATGAGATGCCGGCCTGCCAGTCATCCAAACAGACACTCGGCCAGACAGACAGGCAGGCTTCCATTATGTTCTGGGCTGTGAGTGCTGATTGCTCGCTGCTGCTGCCTGTGTCAGGATTAGCCATTGTGGCGGAGCAGAGTGGATGGGCTCAGAGCCTGAGATGGAGCTGGAAAAAACCCTCAGTAAGCAGGAAGGGGCTGGAGTGTATTCACTGCTGACTGAATACACATTTACGGTAGATATGCACCCGAAGGCCGGGCTAACCACACAGGCAAGCACTTGAAATCAACGAATCAACACGGTATGTATCCATGCACTCTAACCCCCAATTTCCACTGGGTCCGTCTGCGCTGCGCCGCGTCACGGTTGGGCCGCGGTTTTGGTCCGACCTCCTCTAGCGCCATAACCCACCGGACGCGTCCCAGAAGCATTTCAGAAGCGTAGCGTCGTGCGTGCAGGCTCGCAGTTTTGTTATTGTTTCGGGCATCCTGGACATTTGTACTTCTACAAGAAAGTAAGTAGGCTACGTAGTTAAATGTTTTATTTTTGTGTCTGTTTAAATTGTGTTTATTGTTTCCTAATATGTAGTTGTTACCTTCCACTCCACAAACTGCAGCGACTAAAACCAGGCCTTGTCCTTTCTGATGCTGTCCTTGTAGTAAGCATTGGTTATATCATATAAAATAGTGTGTTTTTCCACTTCCATGATGAAAACCTCGTCGTCCATTGTACGTATCGTAGTGGAGGTGTTGTGATGAAGGAAGGGGGTCTGCTAAATTAGTATATGTGGGGGATGGGCCTGGCCCGGATGCTCACCTTTCCACTTCCTGCGAGGGGGGGCTGCCTGCCCGACCTTATGTTACAGCTGCGCCGCGGCAAAAATAGGATTCATCCTAATTTTAGAGAAGCGCTGCGCCGAGCCGCTTCTGGGACGCGTCTGAGCCGTAACGGTGGCGTGTGTGGTGGAATAGCACTAGAGTGGCCGCGATCTTTGCGGACGCCGCGCCCGTAACGCGCCGCAGACGGACCCGGTGGAAACTAGGGGTAAGGCTGCTCAACAAAATTGTTTCTGACTCTAACCATGTTCTGAACAGCAAAAATGAATTGTTACCTACGTTTCTATAATGTTAGATTGAAGCACTATTTTGTCAGTAAATCCTCAAATTAAATACAAAGTGAAAGAGTCTATTGTCTTCAGTGATAGTAATGTTATGTTGAATGTCTTTGCACTTTAGGGGCGGCAGTAGCTCAGTCAGTTTCAAGTCCCAATCTGATCAAATATACAGAGTATGGAATGGTAGCCAGAGAGGTGCCAGTTCATCTTCGGGGTGTCTTTGAGCAAGGCACCAACATCCTGAAAACCTGACAGCCTCTCGACCCGGATACTGAGACGAAACAGATTACCACAATGACAGATGAAGGATGATTTAACATCAACATGTTACTGTTGTGTCAACCAAATTAAGGATATTGGTTTGGAGAAAAACTTAGCTGTATTTTATGAATATTAACTGTTTATCTCTCGGACATGGTCACATAGTTTAACTTTACAATAGCGATTGCACTTCAAAACAAGTCGATGCGCCCTAGTGACTGGACGTTTTCCAACTTTCCTGTTGTGCCGGTTCTGACTGGAGGGTGTGAATTGACAGCGGAAAATCTCCTTCAAAGCGAGCCACAGTCTGTGCGTCACAGGTGCACTTCCGTACAAATTGCACTACACTGCTAACTGCGCTCCGCGGTTATACAGGCTTGCATTTCTCAACTAAAATGGCAATAAACATATACATCTACATGCCTCGACGTCCTTCTTGATAAATCCCTTGTTATCAATTGTGATCTAGTTGAATAATTAATACAGATAATATTTGAACGCAATATTTCCCATTTGTCCGGAAATGCTGATTCAGACCTAATGCGTTTAGGTTCTGTGCATGGGTGTATATGTACCATGTATATAATAACAGGGATTAATAAAGTGTCCTCTTAATAGTTATACCTTGTTGATGTTGCAAAAGGAGCTGCTCTGATGCAAGAACAATTTATATTACTTTATCTGAGAATAAAGAAATATGAGTATGTAACGCACTATACATACACACGCAAACATGGAGGAAGATACACAGGAAAACGGACAGGATATTCTCTCAGTTGTTTTCTCTCTGTCCATCCCTTGTTCCCCAGAAAAGTGGCAGGCAGGCAGGCAGAGCTGGCCTCACGCCCCGTCAGAGTGGTCAGCAGTAACAGGATTAGCCGGGGGAGAGAGCATGACGACAAGCCAGTTTGCTGCCGCGCTCTGTCATTATTGAAATACATTACACACTCAAAATGGAGCTGCTGGAGCCAAACTGCTGTCGACTTAATTACTCCAAGAGCACTTTGTGGCCGTGGAGCATTTTAATAATTTCTTCTCCTTCTCACCCCACTACTTCTGCCCACTGGTTTCTGAGATGTACAAAAGCATGGCGCCATCCAATTTTTTAATGTATTATTATTATTTCCACATTTTGCACAACCTATTTCTGGTCCTTGGATTTTCTTTTGAATTTTTTTTACAATATTTTTCACATTGTGTTGACCATAGATTTGGGTCAAAAGCACAGCTGTGCTATCTGCATGTGTTGGACATAGAAGACGAAGGGGATTTGGGGTTTCTAGCCGCCGGAGATGGAACTTAAATGGGGAAAATGGTTTTGACAAGTCAAACATAAAAAAATGTATTTTGAATGTAGTTATTTTCCAAATAACTTGAATTATCGTTTTTTTTTTATGATCCTGGGATACTGTAGATACTGTTTACCAGAGATCTCATTGGAGACAAAACAGCCAATCAGAATTGACCATCTTCCAATTGTCCAATGATTTATTTTCAGGCACATTGTTACGCTGTGCCATTAGAAGAGAGGAAGATAAGAGGATAATTAGCTCAACTTAAAGAGGGGTTATTATTGCATTTGAATATTGATAACCAATATGCAAATCATTTGATTAAACAATTAAAACAATATATATGTCAGACTCTGATATGCTTGACAGCCAAATCTAGTTCCAGACACACACCTGGAGACCCTTCCAGAGATCCCTTAGAGCAGGTCTTTTAAAAAAGCACTTCTTAAACTCAGAGTATCCCTGCTGCTTCTCAGTGCACACCATGATGCACTTTTTTTCTCGGCTCACATCAACTTCAATTAGCTCCCCGATCAAATCTTATGACGTGCAAACTGTTGCGCTGGCAGCAGCCCACAGACCTCCTACTGCTCGGCTGCTTTATGTACTTAACTTTCTCAGCAGCATCGCTCAAGGCCATATGACTTGACTCAATGGATTATGCAGAGGCTCATATTCTGCTCCGGCTTGTAGGCTAGAACTGTCCTCAGCATCTGTGGCCAACCAACGAGGCTCTTGATTGGTTATACAGAGTGTCCAAGTCCCCAGGGGTTAGAGGTCACAGAGCATCAAGTCCAGGTAGATAATGTTACAGATAGGTGTAGGCCGCAGGCGTATGTGAGTCCTCGTGGGAGGAGTGGGAAACAGGATATCCGAGTGAGGAGTGGTGAAAAAGGGAAGAATAAAGAAGGAGTAAACAGAAGAGAAATAAACGACGATGAGGCGCTAACAGGCAGAGTCCTAAGTATAGTCACGCAAGCATGGATTAAAATGGCAACTCTGTGTGGGAAAAACACCAGGGGGTGTGCACACAGCGCAGGGCAGGATCTTAGGATACTAAGAGAAACACTCAAAAAAAATACTTATTTCCCACTTGATGGTTAACGGAAAGAAACAAAACAACACCAAAACATCACATGTAGGAAAAGAAAAGTGCAACACCCTCATCTGAGTCCTACTGGAGAAGAAGGTGGAAAGCGACACATGCTGATAATAATAACAATAACAACAATAACAATGGCAATGGGACCCGCAAATACAGAGGAGACATCACATCAAAGACATCAAAAACATGAAGGACCGGAGTACTACTTATTCACATTCTGCTTCATATAGTCCCATCTTTCTTAATTTATAAGAAATGTAATCACACACATGCAAACACATTTGCACGAACACACATGCAGGAAGTTGTCAAGTTGCGTTAGCTGTGCAGTGCTTCATTTGCATCACCTAGATGGACTACGTATACGGTTATTAGCGCCTTGAGAACAAATAGCTGTAAAACATTAACATGATGTGATGGTCTTTCAAACATACCACAGCACTACACTGTTTTCTATTTATTTTGTTAAGGGAAAGACTTCTAAACTCACATGCAGGTAACACTCTCCATCTGAAACTGTTCAAATGAAATTTGGTTGGGCAAACCGTATTAAATAGCGGAGGAAACACAAACACGAAATCCCCCTCTCTTTCCCATAAGGCAGCACGGCGGGGCACATATGGTAAGGCAGATATATCTCATTCTAAGAAGTGCGTTTATCTACTTTAGAGTTCTCTCTGGATGAGATAAATGATATCACCTGCGGTCACCAGGGAAATTAAATTGATTATTTTCTTAGTGTGCCGCGGTACAGATGGCACAGAAGCCTTGACTTCCAATTGTGTATTCATGCAATCAAGCTCAACTGAAGGAAAACAAGATTGATTTTTTTTGTACTTTGACTTTGCTTGCACATTTCTTTTCAAGTCCAGCTACTGTCAAAGCTTATATTGTATAGTGACAGACTGCAGGTGCTGTGAGTAAAAACCCTATAGGCTTGCTTGTGATGTATTTATTCCAGCCTCAACTGGCTTTTTTCTCTTGCTATTTCTGTTTTTGGCACTGGATCGTGCTGCTGTCATGCACTAGTTATATTAAACAGACCCAACAGGTTCACAAGGCCAAGCTAAAATGTGTGAAAAGCAGGTGAGCAGCGAGAAGCTGTGAGGGCGTGAGGTGCAAACTGGGCTCAGGGGAGGCACCGACTGTGAAATTACACAAATGCGCGAAGTAGGAATCAAGAACACACATACAAATGGCACTGGGTGAGAATACATTCATCCAGGATGCAAATACAAACAGTCGAGGAAAGGAGGAAAGGAACCAATGAAAAATAAGAATGAAAACACATGGATACCCCAGAGAAAAGTGTTTAACCATCCCTATCTGCTTGAGACCAATTGAAATGGTTTCGATAGCATTATGGAGGCCGGTACACGCATTGATTTCTTCGTTCGGAGGAGGGAAATAACACCTCGGAAACTCAAGACATCAGCAAGAAACAAGCTATGAGGATAAGGAGAGATGATTGCTACATCTTCCCTCGAACAATGCTTGATCTTATAAGGTCAAGTGGTGTGTTAGACTGCACAGAGACGAGAACAATGAATGGCTGTCCGGCTGTGACAATAAGTTAATGTGTGGAAATAAACAGGACACTTTTCATTGCCTGACATGATCAGAATAGTTCAGATGAATACATGATAATGGGACACTTATCGTAAGTTAGTTAAGGGTTTTTAAAGAATGAGAAGATGTCATTTGCATAATGTTACACCTGGCTCATTTGCAATGCTTGAAATTGCATACGTAGGCAATGTGCTTGTGCTAACAATGGAAGTTAACATAAAAAAAACTTAAAAAACTTGTGTGAAGAATGTGTCATTTTTTCCACAGGTTTGTTTGTCAAAATGCTAAATGTTCACTAAAAAAAAAGGTAACAGCAATCGTCTTTTGCTTCCACATGATTACAGTTCTTCTTTGCAGCAGGCTATGCTTAAGAAAGAAAGGAAAACCATTCTGATATGCTTTTTGGACACTGAGGCGCCCCCAACACAAGCCCCTAATGCTGCATCATTACAAAGATTCAAATGGACAATTGTTACCGCTGATGCTGATTTTAATATACCCCCTTTATTTGGATTAGGCCAGTACTGGAAAATGGTTTAAACTAGAATCCGGCATATTCTCTCTTTGAGATTGTGATGTATTTTCAATGCATGGCCATTGTTCAATAAAGACACAAACACATTCATGGGTTGATTGCATGATTCAGCAAGAATTGTGCTGAAACTCCATCTGTACAGATACATGACTATTATCTTCATTATCGGTTTAAGTATGGCTGAGAAAATAAGTTTGGATTATTAAAATTGACTTTTCTGGATGCCATATTTTCTTTAGTTTGAACATAATCTTATTTACCTGTTGATCATAGATGAGGCTACATAGATAAACTAACGTACTTCAATGACCTCAGCATACACATCCATGTTGTAGGAGCCACATATGAAGTATTTTTCTGTGTTTGTTACGTTACATGTTTTTTGAGTCACTATAGGTGGTGGGCGTGTCTTTGTGGTGACGTTTGCGGTTATATCCGGTTGCTTTTACCTTTGTGATAGATGGAGGGGGACCATTTTTTGTTGACCGCACGCACGCATAAAAGAATATACGCATATGGATATGAACTATTGAATGTTTGCTTTGGAAATAAAAGGTCAAACGCATACTGGTGGAAAGACTGCGTTTTTGCACGTCCACATTTTTTTCCTTGTTTAGTCCCTCGCGGCACTTTGTTTGGAATATTACTGCCGCAATACATGTATTAAACTCCAGTACCACTTCAAACTCCAGTTGATGATTGAGATAGTTCTTAGAATAGGTCTTCCTTCCCCCCCCCACGTGTCTTTCTTGCGATCAAACTCTATAGCAGACTATCAATTGAACATACTGAAATGAAAATGTCTCTCATTGACGCAACTGGTACAATGTCAGAAATATTTATTAAAATGTTCCACTGGATTTTGGTAGTATATTGCATCTCTTGCAATACAGGCTTTCTTCTACCATGCTGGGAGTCCCTGGCAAGATCTCTATGGGTTTTTCACACCATGATATCACACTGGGAGTGCATCGGTTGTAAGAAGCACATGAATCAAGGGGCGAATTGGTGTGAAACCAAGTGGGAAGGGGTGTTTGGAAGAGCGACATAAGTGTCTCATTCCTCCTAAAAAAGGCACCAATGGTGAGCTGTCCCCCAGCCACTAT
>NC_047526.1:12451914-12459414 GCF_902827115.2 Pseudochaenichthys georgianus
TGTAAAAGCCACATCTGTTCCCTAAAACAGTGTCACTGTGAATTATTCTCACAGGCACTACTTTTTTCGGTGGAAAAAGTAGTTCCATTTCCATTGCAAACTGTTAACAGAGGATAATCCGGAGTGAGGGGGACATTTTATTTGGAAAGACATATGATGTTGAATATTTCAAACATATTTTTTCAATGCTGTGAGCACCACAGATATATATGAATGGGGTGGAGGCAGAAATATTTCACAAATAGGTAATAAAACCTTAAGTATTTGGGTGGTTAGATTTTTTAAGTTAAAAGACTCTTGGCACCTAAAACGTGATTTTTTAAAAACTTTCATTTTAGCTCATAAAACCTACACAGTCATCTTTGAGAAAAAAGGAAGAAACATCTGCTCTGGTCCGCTTTTTTTGGATGAAAGAGGGCTTGCACTGTCATGTCCATAGATGGCTTTTCAGACAGGGGAGTTAACTACTCAAGGTTAAGGGGCTACACTCTCTGTATTCTGCCATAATTCATATTTTCCAGAAAGCTCTCATGTCTGTGTCTTTCCCAGAGCAGAACAGAGCAAGCCAAAATGAAATAAAGCCTAAGATGTTATCAGGGTGATTGGTGCCAGCGGAGCTTGTCTGGGCCTGTGGTCTGGCGGGGCAGCGCTGGCCCGTACGTATACCCGAGCTCGTATGTGTGTGAGAGAGGGGGCGTGAGTGTGTGTGTGTGTGTGTGTGTCCTAAAGGCACTGGATAGATGAAAGCTTTCTTTAACCATAAGCTATGCAGGAGCCGTGCCAGGAGCAGGAAATGTATCAGCGTGATAACAGCCAGAAAGACAGAGAGAAAACCAGAAGGAAAGAAATGGCAGAAAGAGAGAGAGTGTCAGTCCCACAGACACATGTCACTTCATAAATATGTGTTGGGTGTGTGTGTTGAGAGATGAATCTACAGTATGTTTGCATTTGTGTGCGTGTGTGTGTGTGCGTGTGTGTGCGTAGCATTGAAGGTTAGAGACAAGTCAAGAGACGGTTTGACACACCTAAGTATGTTTCAGGACACATGAGAGAGAACAGAACTCACCTGGGGACATGACCGTTGCAATGCTAATAATGCTGTGCAGCCGGCCTTCACTGGATCACAAAAGGGGCTTACAGATAAGAGGAGGAGAGCAAGGAGAAAAAGGACACAAGAAAAACCAAAGCAAGTCTTGTGTTGCGCATAAAAGCTCAAATGTATTCTCATGTAAATAATTGTGCTTATTGTAGAACATGGCTTGTTTTTTAGGAAGACAAAGCTAATTCATTTTAATCTACATTTTAATTTTCAAAAGTGATATCTTTTTTATAAATTAGAAATCACTTCTAAACATTTTTTATGTATGGGTATATGGACTGCCTACCAACACATAGACTGGGAAATAAGCCTACTATTTGTTTTTGCCACTATTTACAAGCCACTCAGATTTGTCATCCCTTCCCATGTCACATGTAGGCTCATTATAGTATATTATATTATAAACCAGTATAGTATTTTGAAAACTGTAGCATGCAAACACGTTCTACTACTGTAACCAAAACCACAAGTATGAACTTTTAAAAATAATCCTAATATTTCGTCTTTAATAGTCTGAGGGTATCACATACAGCATTGCTAAATTGACACAGAACTTGAGCCATATCTTACTTGCATAGTAAATTATTAAAAGTTTGTCTTTTGGGGAAATAGGCTTATACATCTACTTACTAAAAGTTAAATGTGAAGATCGACACCATTGTCATGTCTGTACGGTAAATATGAAAGTATATCCAGCAGTTAGCTAGCTTAGCTTAGCCTAGCACAAAGAGTAGAATGGGGGGTAAACAGCTAGCCCGACTGTTACAAGGTGACAAAATCCACCTACAAGCATCTCTAAATCTCAGTAATTAACATGTAGTATATTGTATATTCAATCCACACAAAGTGAATTGCAAACAACAGAGCAAGGCTCCAGGAAGTCACTGCGGCTCATTTGCAAGAAAAAACCTCCTCTAAAACCACAACATAGTTTTTACACTTCGGCTAACCCAACCAGCTCCCGGGTGTAGCCTCATATTTAACGGACAAATATGATAAAGAAAGGGTTTTTAACAATATGTGAGACATTTGCTTAGAGAGTTCCAAGCACACCCACATCCTGCTTTTGAAAATGGGCTACAAAACCCTTATTTTCAAAGATCAAGTGGAGCAAATCAAGAGAGCTAAATATCAGTGTTACATTTAAAAAAAAAAAATACGCTCTCCCCTTTTGTTACTTCGGTTTAATAACATTAGTTAGATAGCTTACAAATTGGTGTCAAATGACGCAACACAGTGTGCCCTCTCCTTTGCTTTGTGTTCTTGCACTGTATCCTCTCACAGGCCTTAAGTACCCCTGACTACATATTAAACAGTGGAGTAACAGTGAACCAGATCATGAATGTTTCAGGCTCTCTTTCCCAATCACTGGAATGCACTGTACGCCATGTCTCAAGCATGCGAGGGGCAAGTTTTATAGCGGGCTGATTGGGTTGGAGAGGCCTGTGTGCTTCATTCAGGGCCACGGTGGTATTTTCCTGTGGGCTGCTAGTTAAGTGGGACTGGCTGCTTGGCTCCAGTGGGCAAAAGCCAGCTGGGGACCATTACTACTGCTGAAAGAATAAAGCACCCTGTACCAGAATGGTAGTCTGAGATACACACAGTGAGCATGGGCATATACATGCAAACCACATGCGTACGGCTAAAATCTGTACTTAATGAGTATTATCATTCGCAAAATATTTTTCCTGATGCATAGTTTAATCTAAAAGTCCAAAAATATGTCTTTTAGGTCTTACTTTGGTCAAATTCAAAGATATTCAGTTTAAAACGATGATACAATTAGAAGAATCAGGAACTATCCATATTAAAATGACTTTTAATGAAAAATGACTTTTAATCCTATGTCAAAATACTGAAGTAAAGGTATACTTAGTGTGAGTGTGACACATCATAGTAGAAGACAGCCATGGAGAATTTTGCATAAGGACACTGACAGGTGGAAATGAACACTGCATCTCCATTGCGTTTGTTTCATTTAATTTAGTTTGGTTCAGTCCATTGACCATGGAGGCAAAAACATTCAAAAGCCGAACACAATACATTTCACGCCCTGTTTGTATAAAATGATTGATCCGATGAAAAATGTAATAAACCCACAAAGCAGAATTCGTAAGTCACTCACATGTCAAAGTCAATTTCCTATTCACTGCCACTGAGTAGGAAATTGACTTTCTGGACAAAGTCAGAGCTCCCGAGGGTATGACTGGAGCTCATTTGGATGTAAAACCTCAAACAAACATTGTGTGAGTCCACAAAGTCGCTCTCCGTTTCATTGTCGAAGCAGCGTGACTTTTTCCAAGTCTTTTGATGCCATCACCTATCCAAATATGTTGCTGTTTTTGTAGCTTCAGTGGGGACCTCCTCTCCTTATTATTCTATTCATTTTTGGTTGAATTGATCCTTTAATTAAGCATGCTTGCACCACTACTCAGTGACGACGCAATTTTTTCCTTGTTCTGCCTGTTCTCCTTACGGCTGTGTCATGCTAAGAGATAGAATGAGAGATGGTTGTAATTCTATTGAAAATGGAAATGCAGATGATAAAGAAAAAGAAAGTGCAATCAGTCTTCTGTTTCCATTCCTTTTTCCCTCTTCTCCTTTTTCTCCCTCCGCCCTCCCTTTTTTAACCCTCCTTCATCCTCTCCTCCATCTTGCTCCTCTCTCTTACATCTCCTTCGCAACCACAAGCACGACTGAGTGTCATCCATTTGTCAGCGTCACATGACAGACAGCAGACCCCACAAGTGTGCGCACATACCCCCAAAAAGCACAGACGCTGGGACTAGTTAGGAGCTGATGCCGATGAGTCAGGCTTACAGAAATGCCACAGAAGGCTTAGCTAATGCACTTTATAGAGCTTCCTTTTTCTTTTCATTCTTTTCTGTCTGTATCGCCCCCTCCCTCGATGTCCTAGAAGCCGAGCAAAAAGTCATAGCTCTTCGCTGACAAAGAGGTCTTTCCAGTTATTTTTCACAGCGTGTCCCCTGTGCCCTCGCTGCAACGTGCTCCCTCCGCCGTGCTACATGAGAGCCTCCTCCACTCATGCATTGTGGTGCAGCTGGATACTCGCTGTGTGTGCCTGTGATCAAGTTGTCGGAGATACCTGATCCCTTTTATTGTTCGTTTGACCCGCATCCCAGGAGGCATGAGGGTCAGGGTGGAGTACCCAGATCCCTTTTGTACAGATGCTAGTACGTGAGAGGAAAGGAAGACAAGGAAGGCCAAGAGATTTAGGAAGTGAAAGGGATTTTTACGCACTTTCCAGCAAACGCATTAAGGAGCACTGTTTCTTTAAAAAGCACACACACACACACACACACACACACACACACACACACACACACACACACACACAGACAGACAGACAGACAGACAGACAGACAGACAGACAGACAGACAGACAGACAGACAGACAGACAGACAGACAGACAGACAGACAGACACACACACACACACACACACACACACACACACACACACACACACACACACACACACACACACACACACACACACACACACACACACACACACACACACACACACACACACAGATGTATATGGTTAGCAGGCCGAAGCTGGTTTGACTTAGCATGGAGCCAGTCACACTGTGTGAGAGCCTTACCCTCTGCCTGCTACTGCCACCCTCCACAGCCTCTTTGCTTCTCTCTGTCTCTCCGTCTCTCTCTGTTTTTAAATTGCATGTGTGACAGTCGCCGTGGCCGCAGTGCCCCCTGAAACACACACACACACACACGCACGCACGCACGCACGCACGCACGCACGCACGCACACACACACACACACACACACACACACACACACACACACACACACACACACACACACACACACACACACATGCAGAGACACGCAAGGTTGATCTGCATGGCCTCGCTTCTCCTGATTAGCCCCTTCCATGACAAATAAGCCATCAGAGCATAGGAAGGAGGAGGAGGAGCCGGAGGGACGGATGGGAGATGTGAGGTGGAGGAAAGGAGCAGAGGTGTAAAGGGCGTGGGGGACGAGGTGAGGAGGCTGGGACCCCTGGGGACCCCTAGATCACAGCCATGCTAATGAGGAGCTGCTTTGCCAGCAGCGGAGGTGTCAGCTAACCCCTGACAGGTGCACACACACGCGTGCTCCCAGGGCTCGGGCTTTGCGCGTGCACATGTGAACGCTGCGAGGGGTGTGAGGGAGGGGCTGCAGGTTTGTGTCCCAGTGGCCTAGCCTGCGGGCGGCTTTGTTCTGTATGCAAATGTGTCGCGGTGGTGTTCTGTCGCCCTTGATGGAATGTAGGAGCAGTACGGCGAACCTGAACCCCAGGAATGCTGCAGTGCACACACATGACATACTGTAGCACATCCTCACTCACTTCCGTGTTAACGACCTGCACTGTCTTCTGTGTCTGCAGTAAGGCAACATTACTCACACTCTAAACTTTGCCCCCTGGATGTTTTTCACCCCGCCTCCCGCAGAACTGTCCATGCCAAAAGAATGCAGTACAGCAGGGAAGTTGGTGGGCTAACGTTCAAATGCTACTTATTTTCAATTATGATTCTTTTTTTCACCGAGCTTTCTGAGAGTTAATTTGGCATCAGCGCGCTTTCATTACCAGCCACTCACTGCTCCTAGTTTGCCCATGTTGTCGAAAAGCTGAGCCTTTTGGATATTTGTTATTCTTCTGCGGTTTTATTATAAATCCCTCTGGATTATAGCATCTGATAAAGGCCCCAAAATGTAAAGTGCAATGTAAATGGAGTGAGCTTGTGCTTTAGGGAAATATGAATCAAACTCAGGCTTCAGGGAAAGCATATGTGAGTTCTTAAATTAAACACAAATCCACATGTCTGCACCATACGCCTGGTGTCTGCTTCAACCGCGCCAAGCTCACACCGACTTTTCTACACTGGCCATATGCAAACAGTCAATATCGTGGCTCCCCTTCATTTTGTTTGTACTTTTGAAGGCAAAATAATGGCTATAAAAGGCAATCTGGAAAGAATAAAATCTGATGTAAAGCTCAGATCTAAGTCCCTGAAGACTGGTTTAATTGGCTCGGTGGTTTAGTAAAAAAAAAAAAAGAAACCCTGGAGAGAAGGGGAACATTATTACTGGCCCACCTCAGCTCCATGCATGTGCCAATGTTTTAATAACTTCCTCCAGGCCTCCTGGCCCTTAGCCCTTGTTTTGTTGCACAGGACAAAGAGCTGCCCTCCTTAAGCTGGTCTCTATTGTGTTCGTCTGTCTTCATGGGAAAGCCTGTCCTGGTGGACACCTGGGCAGACATATTAAAGATTCAGACTATTTCAAGGGAATGTCATCATGCTGAAATATTTACAAGCAGTTGTACTGCCAGCAAAATGACCCACACCGGCAGAAATTCAGTTCCTAATGCAGCACCGTATTACAGAATCCTGCTGTGACTCCATTTCATTTAACCTCTCATCTCAGCCCCATTCACAGAACAGTGCGAGTGTGTGTCAGTACTTGTGTCTGTGTGCATATGGCGTGCCAGAGTAAATTGGCCGATTAGGTCCAGCATCAGTGACTGCGTGGAGTGGAGAATGTAACTCTTCTAACTGGTAGTTGACCTTGGCGGTCAGCAGTGGAGGGGTCCCTGCCTGCGTGTCAGGCAGACGACTGTAATTACCACAAAGTGAAGCATGACACGGCCCACCGTGATTCTTTAATGAAGGCTTTTATTGGCTTGAGCACTGAGCGGCGACAACATTCACACTCTCACAGCATGTGTGCAAGTGTGTGTGAGGAGAGGAATCGAGTGAGGATGTGTGCCACTTAATGTCTATCGATATGTATCTATCTCGTGATACATCAGTGCATAAAGTCCTCCATTCAAAATGCAGCTTTACTAAAGGTTTTAAAGTACCAGGCTCAAAATAAATGTAAAAGAATAAGTACCCGTTGCAATTTTCTAGATAGTTTATATTAAATTGCAATAAATAACTATGTGCAATAAGTGTGTGTTTTTTTTGGTACTATATAGAATACTGGGTAGCCTGAGCATTTGACCAAGACATCAATTCATTTCATCTTAACCTGATATTAAATTACGCATTATTTTTATTTGGAATTGATAATCAAAATATGAATCTTCATATCTACCAGATTAAAGTGGAGTAAATGATTTGCCTATGAATTGTAGAAGGTAACACATGGGTTAGACTCATGTTTATCAGTAGCTGGAAACTAAGTATTTACATGAGTAAATGTACTTAGTTAATGTACATCTACCTATGTATAGCTTTAATGATTTGATATGCTGTTGAAGAGTCTTTTCTTCCACGTTCTCTGTGTTACTCCCCTCCCCCGCTTGCTTGTTGGGGAAGTTGATGAAATTTGTCTTTGGCCGTCATTAGACAGCAGCCATCAGCTGC